>NW_015548202.1:168628-182567 GCF_001515605.1 Sinocyclocheilus anshuiensis | reverse complement strand
ACTCACACACACACACTCACACACTCACACTCACACACACACACACACACACACACACACACACACACACACACGGCGATCGTCTGGCCGGCTTTCTGTCCCCACCTGCTGGCTAAAGAGCCAAACACACACTGAGTGAGGATTTGTGTGTTTGTAACACCTGCTAGTCTTCAATTATGTTTAAATGTTCAGCCGTTTAAGCTCAAAACCGCCTGTCGGTCATCTCTCTGTCTGGAGCTGGACAGAAACATGCTGATGTGTGCTGCTGAAAAACTCAACTGCATTTTTACATTTATATTTAAAAACAAATGTGAGTGGTGTTTGCCTGTGTGAAACTTGCCCTTGTAATGCTAGAATATTGTGGGAGGTTTCCAGGGCGTTGCTATGCAGATGCTAAGGTGTTCTGAATGTTATAGCACATTGCTATGTGGTTTCTAGGGAGTTACTAGGGTCTTCTGGGTATTGCTATGCAGTTGCTAAGGTGTTCAGAGTGTTTTAGCATGTTGGCATGTTGTTTCTAAGGAGTTCCTAGGGTGCTCTGGGTGGTTTCCAGGGTGTTGCTATGCAGACGCTAAGGTTTTTAGAGTGCTTTTATCATATTGCTAAGTGGTTTCTAGGGCGTTACTAGGGTGCTCTGGGTGGTTTCCAGGGTGTTGCTATGCAGACGCTAAGGTTTTTAGAGTGCTTTTATCATATTGCTAAGTGGTTTCTAGGGCGTTACTAGGGTGCTCTGGGTGGTTTCCAGGGTGTTGCTATGCAGACGCTAAGGTTTTTAGAGTGCTTTTATCATATTGCTAAGTGGTTTCTAGGGCGTTACTAGGGTGCTCTGGGTGGTTTCCAGGGTGTTGCTATGCAGACGCTAAGGTTTTCAGAGTGCTTTTATCATATTGCTAAGTGGTTTCTAGGGAGTTACTAGGGTCTTCTGGGTATTGTTATGCAGTTACTAAGGTGGTCATTGTGTTTGTTTCATTCTGGGTATTGCTATGCAGTTACTAAGTTGTTCATTGTGTTTTTATCACATTGTTTTGTAAGGCGTTACTAGGGAACTCTGGGTGGCTTCCAGGGCATTACTATGCAGTTGCTAAGGTTTTCTGCGTGTTTTTGTCTCATTGTAGGGAGTTACTTGGGTGTTCTGGGTGGTTTTCAGGGCGTTGCCATGCAGTTGCTAAGTTGTTTGGAGTGTTTTAGCACGTTGCCTTGTGGTTTCTAGGGAGTTGCTTGGGTGTTCAAGGTGGCTTCCAGAGTGTATTTATGCAGTTGCTAAGGAGTTCAGAGTGCTTTTAGCACGTTGTTATGGTGTTTCTAGGGAATTGCTAGGGTGTTCTGGGTAGTTTCCAGGGTGTTGCTATGCAGTTACTAAGCTATACCAATTATTTTATCACATTGCTATGTGGTTTCTAGGGAGCTCTGTGTGATGGAGTGCTTTTATTATATTGCTTTGTGGAGTTATTGAGGTGTTCTGGGTGTTGTTATGCAGTTGCTAAGGTGTTCAGAATGTTTTTAGCACGTTGCCATGTGGTTTCTAGGGAGTTACTAGGGAGTTCTCGGTGGCTTCCAGTGCGTTGCTATGCAGTTGCTAAGGTGTTCCAATTCTTTTATCACATTGCTATGTGGTTTCTAGGGAGTTGCTAGGGAGCTATGGGTGGTTCCCAGGGCGTTGCCATGCTGCTACAGTGTTTGTTGTGTTTTTAGAATGATGCTAGGAAGGGTGGATTCCAGGGCATTACTACTAGGCCATTTCTAAGGTGATCTGAGTGGTTGTTAGAGTGTTGCTATGCTGTTTCTAGGTGGTTGCTAGGGTGCTTTGGGCGTTTTCTTACTGAGTTTGTCCTGTTTTAAGTCTGATCAGCTGTTTTAAGTCTGGTGAAGTATCCACCTCTCCTCAACAAGACCATAATCACTACCATATAATGGTTTTCAATTTACATAACAGTGACTGTAAAATATGAAATTTACATATGGGAAAATCATATTGTGAGTTTTGATATTTGGGATATGGTCACTCATCAGGTTACATTTGATTGGCCATTAGGCTAGTTTTGTTCCACAAATCTGGCAACCCTGCTGATAGTTCATCTGGCTGTCATTCAGATCCACAGACGGACGAGTGATGTTGTCGTGAGCAGGTGCGGAGGTGGCTGAACGCAGGGCCTGATGTTGTTTATGTTTGGGACGGGGCCGTAGAGCAGAAGGAAGGGAGGTGGCCGTTCTGCATAATTCCACGTTTCAGTTTTTAAACGCAGGCCACAGCCTCACAGAAATATCATCACGCCGGCTCTCCCTCGCTAATTACTGCCTTGCATACGCTCCGCTGGCTCTGCTCACTCGCTCTGGACAGAGCTGCAGTATTCACAGAGAAAAACAAATGCAAAACAGTCTTTACATCAACCCACTTGTGTTGTGTCTGGAAAGTGGGACCGTTTTGAGTGATACGCGGAAAGATGGAATAACGGATGGGTCATTCCTGTTATTTGAACTCTGTAACCTTCAAAAACCCATTTATGATACAATTTAAATATAGTTCTATAACAGAACATAGCAGACTTCAGGTTTAATGATTATAAATTGGTTATTTAGATAATATCAAGAAAACAAACAGGATGGATATAAAGAGCTAAAGTTATCTTACAAAGGATTAAATTATTTTTTTTCATTTTATATATTTTTAATTCTCATTTATTTCTCAATTTTATAAGATTTCTTTCAGTTTCTTGCTTCATATGTACGTATATGTGCTTTATTTGTATTTTTTTTTTATAAATAAGTAAATGATTATAAATAAATGGTTTCAAAATGATAATAAAACTAAAATCATTGCCTGAAATTAAATATACATTAACTGAAATAAAATTAAATATTAAAATAAATAAATTTATTTTATTTCAGCTAGCCAAAGAAACAATTCCCATTTCATTAGTGTAAGTTGAAGTACTAAAATAACTAACCAACTATATATATATATATATATATATAAATTATTGAATTTGAATTTAATTTATTTGATTCTGTAATTTGTCATTTTTCTGTAATTTAACAAAACAGGATGGAATGTTTTAGTCACACAAACTAACTAATACTTCAAAATATCACCAAATCGATCATATCCATTGCTAATACTGGCTTTTATTAGTTAAAGAGCTTTTACTAAAGATTAACATGATGGAAAGTCAAATTAAGCACCATTTAAAACAGTATTCCTAAGAATATTACTGTTTTGTTTGCAATATTTTGATTAATAAATAATGCTGAAAAACATCCACTTCAAACCGTTACATTGTCCAATGAAATTTACCCTTTTGTTCACTGATAAAACAAGCTAATATGATTTTCATCTTTAAAAACATTCAGTTTAATATATTATCCAAAATATTACAACATTAGGAATGACCCAGATCACACATGTAGTGGTCGTATTGTGTGGGAATGTGTGTGTTTGTGTGTCACAGCTGAACGGAACACATGCAAAGGTTCATGACAAATAAACAGTCAACAAATTGTGCCGCCCGAGCCCACTGCCCACACACAGGCTGGCACGACGCCCGCGTGACTCACCATCTAATGACAGACTATTACAATAAAGTGTGTTGAATCACCGAAACAAACCCAGTGCTCAGATGGCAGATATAAAACAGTCGGGCTCCGAGCCACACCAGATCTGAGCTGCACCATTTCATGCTTGTAAATCACATATGGAACATCCAATAGCACCTTAGTAAATGAAAAGTACTATGGTGAAAGTGCCATGGTACAGTGCAAATACAATTCTTTATGGTACTTCCAAGAATACAATGATACTACCATGGTACTGTACATGTCCAAAATATTTTTATTTATTTATTTATTTCGTCATTTAGCAGACGCTTTTATCCAACATATAATTTTTTATTTAAAATTACAGTGGTCAGACCATGTTATACTATAATATCACCACAGTACTTGTTTTGTAAGAGGCAGTTATTGTTACTGCTGTAAAATCATAAATTAATATTGCATTTCCTTCATATAGTGGTTTGCTGTGTTTTGTTTATTTATTTGTTTGTTGTTGTTTATTGCAGGGTTGTTATCATTAGATAAAACTAAACCCATTAAAAATGTTGTTGCTTGAAATGAAATTGTAAAAAACAAACTTATTTTGTTTGAGCTAGTAGCCAAGGCAACATTTCTCGTTTTTGTTTGGTATAAATTGAAGTACTAAAATAACTAAAATAAAATAAAACAAAATTATAAATAGACATAAAAGATAATTAAATAAAAAAAAATTACTAAAACTTTAATTAACATTAAAATGAAAATAAATAAATAAAATATAAAAATAAAATTTAATTAAAACTACTAACAAAAACTTTAATACTATATAAGTGATGTTAAAATAATACTGGTTTGTTTGTTTATCCGTTTGACGATAATTACATTTTATTGTTGTCTATTAACTAAAACTAAAACCATAAAAAGTAAAATTAAAATATAAAATTAAATGAAATAAAAAATTTAATAATATGATATGATATAAAAATAAAATAAAATAAAATAAAATATAAAAACTTAAACTTATTTTATTTGCGCTAGTAGCCAAGGCAACATTTCTCGTTTTTGTTTGGTATAAGTTGAAGTACTAAAATAACTAAAATAAAATTATAAATAGACATAAAAGATAATCAAATAAAAAAACAAAATTCACTAAAACTAACTAACATTAAAATGAAAAAAAAAAAGAAAATATAAAATTAAAATCTAATTAAAACTACTAACAAAAACTTTAATACTATATAAGTAATACTAAAGTAATACGTGTTTGTTTGTTTGTTTGTTATCCGTTTGACGATAATTACATTTTATTGTTGTCTATTAACTAAAACTTAAACCATAAAAAGTAAAATAAAAATATAAAATAAAATAAAAAATACAATAATATGATATAAAAAAGATAAAAACTAAAATTAAAGTTAAAAACAAAATATAGAAATAAAATCTAATTTAAAATATTAACAAAAACTATAGTAGTACATCAGTTATACTAAAATAGCACTGGTTTATTGTAATGTTTATTTTGTATCTATTTATTTTTATCAGATGTTTTGGTTGCAATGGCAAATCTTTAGGTTAAGTGTTTTTGTAATTGTCAAGCAGCAAATAGGAAAAGAGGACAACGGGTAATAGTGAGTAACAACCAAACAACAAACTTAAACTAGCAAAACTGTCTGGATGCTACTGATTTTTGGCATCATGAAGTCTTTCAGGAGGAAATGGAGATTTTGAGGTGCTCTCACAGAACGGGGGCCGGTGTGTGTGGAGGCCTGCGCTGGTGACAGGCTGTCCAGGCCGGGCGAGAGATGGAGTGATAGAGAGGATGGAGGAAGAGTCTGCAGTCTGCAGGAAGATGGATCACACCAGGAAGATTAATTAGTCTCTGACAGCGACAGCTAAAGTGTTATTGCCATCTGGAGAGTGTGGAACTTCAGGAGACTTCTGAGTGTCAGTGTGTGTGTGTGTGTGTGTGTGTGTGTGTAAGACATTAGCTTGGCAGTGCTGTTATTGATGAAAACAGTTCTGGCCAAAATGGCCAAGCGACTGAAAGGTGTCGAAGAAGGACATCACATGCGATGACCTTCACAAACAAAGTGATAATTGTGTGTGTGCATGTGAACATGTGTTTTTGGCATGTAGAGGGAGGCGACTTTTCACTTGTCTTTTTAAAATCTTCTCAGAATACATAATAGTCAGGGAAGCGCCATATTTAATTTCTGACGGGAATGAAAATGAGGCTGTGAGGGACTGAATGAAGTACAGCTCGACGGATCGCGCTGTTGCAGGGTTGCCAAGTCCGCGGTTTTCCCGCGAAATTGGCCTACTTTTAAACAGATTTTCTCCCCGCGGGTAACACGTTTGACATATTGCATGAATTATATTTGACTGGAATACTTGTATTGAAATATTTTATATTCTACCATTGATAAAACTGCACTAGATGTTAAGTTTTGTGAAGGAGGGTCACTGGTATGGAGCATTTGAGCGGTGTTTATGATAACTATGAAATAGTGGTTTTTAATTTGTATAAAATAGATATGATATATTAAAGTTTTGATAGTTGGGATATCGCCGTTGTGTTGCTGTTTGGGTTAGTTTTGTTCTGCAAACCTGGCAACCCTAGTATTGTTGTTTAACAATTTACCGATCGTTCAGATTACGAAACGTCTTTCCGAAAAAAGGTGGACAAAACTCCATAAAACAGTTCTGAAAATTATGAGTTGTGGAAATTAAGCTAGGACCTTGCCATTGTAAATACTGTTAGACTATTCCTCACAACGTGGTTTACTTTAATATGATGCCCCACAACAGGGCCGTAGACAGAAAAAAGTAAACTATAACAAAGATCATATACAGTATATTACACATACACTGCCATACCCTAAAACAAAAACTTCACATGGAGTGCAACTCAACAAATATAATGTTTAGATGTTTTTTTTTGTTTTTTTTTGGCTACGTCTATAATTAGGTTATGTCTCCATTATAAATTAAAGAAATATATGTTCCAGTTAAATAGCCCAAATGCCAAGCATTACAAAACCATGTGTCTTTTACTGAACTTGCATAAGAGGGCGACAGTGAACAGACAAAGATCCACAGAGTGCGACAGAGGATATTTATGACCGCTAGGGGCATCAGAAAACAAGGAAAGAGATATTGATAAATGTTGGCTGCACTTATGCACTTTTATATGCCATCTAATATGTGCTATTATGCGACTGAATATGCTCTGTGTATAAAAACACCTTAGTTTTCTCCTTAGAAACTAGAGTACCTTGGTACTCTAGTGATTTTTTTTTTTGGACAATTAACTTTGATAACACTGTGGTATTCTTGGAAATACCTTAGAGTATCATATAAATACCATGGTAAATACATTTTAGTATTATCAAAATATCATGGTATTTTTTAGTAAAGGAATGAAAACTGTGATACACCAAAAAAGTAATGTACCATGGTACTTTTGAAACATTTTCGTTTAATTAGACCACCAGTTTGATAATGACAATTTTATTTTAATACCTAATTTTACTTACAATTTTTTACTTTTTTTAAAAACAACAGTTTTCTTTATATGTTAGGCATCATTCACAGGTGATTTATAGATGAATACATTTTATTATTTTATTATATTAAATACTTATTTATTACTTATTTGAGTATTTAAGTATTGGCATGACCTTTTTAGAAACAATATTTCCAAAGCACCAATAAAATAAAAAAATAAAATAAAATAAGGACAATAACTAACTAACAAACAAACAAACTGTTTTTATGTTAGGTATCATTCACAGGTTATTTATGAATAAATACATTTTATTTTTTTTATTTTTTTAAATAAGTACTTTAACAGCATTTCCAGAGTATCAATACAAATAAAATAAAAACATCAAATATATACATGTTGGTACTATGGTGTACATCAAACTGCCATATTACAAATAAAGTCAAATATAATAAAAAATAAAATAAATGAACTTTAGTACTACAGTATGAATCAAAATGCCATGATATCACATTTTAGTAAGGGAAAAATATTATGACACTACAAAAAGTCGTACCATAGTACTTTTGGTCCAAACATTTTTTATTAAAGTTAGACTGACATTTTGATAATAAAATACTTATTCTTGTCATTAAATACTTAATTTTTATTTATAGATATATAAATGTATAGATAAATAAATTTGTATATTATATTATTTTATTTATAAGTACTTTGTTGCCTTTTATTTTTACAAACAATGTTTCCAAAACATTAGTACAAAAATAAAATAAACAAATAGAAAATAAAATATTTAACATTGAGATAAGATACCATAGAATATAACCACTCAACAAGATATTCCTTAAAAATAGCCATTGCCTTTGAACTCAAATTCCCACAATCCCCGGTTGCCACGTGCCCGCGTCCTGTCAGCAAACCGGACTAAACGTCACATTCCTGCATTCTCATCCCTGCGAGCGCGAGAGTGGGTGTGTGTGCGTGTGTGTGTGTGAGAGAGAGGGACGCAGGCTAATCTCTCCCTCCCGGACACGTCTCTGTCCACGGGAAACACTCATGACCGGGCGGATTTAACCCCGGAGGACACCCGGCGATCCCCGCAGGCCCGATCGCAGATCTCCGGTGAGTATTTGCGTGTGTTTAGCCGTAGATCTGAAGGTCTCGCCGGTTTGGGGTGTTTACTGTGGCGTATCCAGCGCAGCCTGTAGTAACAGCGCACGACCGGATGGAACGTTACATTGTAACACCTCACACTAGCTGCGATCCGCAACTTTGTATCTTGTTGTTGATAGAATGTGTATCGGTTTGATCAGGCGGCGGCGGCGCTTTGATCACAGAGAAATGACAGATGTCTGGCGTTCTGATTGAACCTGATGACAGCTCAGATTCTTCTGATCACTGTGTGTGTTTTGGTTTTATTGTTGCTGTTTTGAAAGTATCCAGCCATAATAGAGAACGAATTTAAAGCAATAAAGGCACAAATGTTATGATTTTTGGAGAATAAACTGTCAGATGTGTTAGTGTTAAGTGATTAACTGATCTGGGATCTGTCGGTGTCTATATAACTATCCTCATCTTGATCATAATGAGAGTTCCTGCAGTCTCAGAGCTGGATTCTGCTGACCGGTTCTGGACTGTATTACCGGTTTCATATCACATCGATCTCCGGTGTGGTTGCATCAGACACGGGCAGGGCCACAAACACACACATATGCCTGCATGCACTTAAACAGCCCTGATTTTCCCCTGCTGCTTCACCCTCCTCATCAGCTGTGACGCGCAGCTGGGCTGCATTTACACTAGTGATATATAGGCCCTTTTTCCGCTGCACTGATTATTTCTATTAAAGGTGTAGTTCACCCAAATTTTTTTAATTTTTAATTTTTATTTTTTTATCCGAACAGATTTGGAGAAATGTAGCATTAAGTCACTTGCTCACCAATGGGTTCTCTGCAGTGAATGGGTGCCGTCAGAATGAGAGTCCAAACAGCTGATAAAAACATCACAATAATCCACACCACTCCAGTCCATCAGTTAATGTCTCGAGAAGCCAAAAGCTGCGTGTTTGTAAGAAACTAAACCGTCATTAAGGCCTTTTTAACTTCAAACCATTGCTTCTGTTGCTTCCTCTATCTGTAACATTGTCTTCTGTTGTAAAAAAGTCATCTGGTCTGAATCAGGAGAGAAATCTGCACAGATCAAGCACCTTTACAAGCCAAAACAGTTCTAAATTAATATGTGGGTGATTTTGATGTGAGAGACAACAGGAGATGATGGACTTCCCGGGGAAGCGTTATTATAGATTATGGACTCATATTTTGGCCAGAAGTATCGGTTTAAAGTTAAATGTTTTAATGATGCATTTGTTTCTTACAAGCACACAGCATTTCACTTCACAAGATGTTCATTGATGGACTGGAGTGGTGTGGGTTACTGTGATGTTTTTATCAGCTGTTTGATCTCGCATTCTGACGGCACCCATTCACTGCAGATGATCCATTGGTGAGTGATGTAAGTGAATATTTCTGGTTGAACTATTCCTTTAAGAGTGTCTGATTATATTCATTCACTCTCTGACCTCTCTGAGCTGTCCGGTTAATTTATGAGATCCTGGATTTGTCTGATTCGGCATATAAAGCAGTAGTTATCAGAGAGTCTAGTCTATTCTGTTTGCTGTTACCAGCATTGTGGCCAATAGTTTGGATGTCAGGTAGGCTATATTCAGCATAATTGTACTAATTACATGCTGTATGTAATCATCTTCATCTCTTACTGGGGCATTAGTGCATTATTAGTGCAGCTGTGACTGTGCATGCCATTGTATTCAGAATAATTATCAGATTCTAGATCAGGGTCAGACACATTTGCTGTGTCATATTCTTTGTTGCATAATTATGACTTGATTAAATGCAATAGATCTGCATACATATACATATATAATGGACCAGTGAGGCTGGCTGTCACAAAGGTGTGTAAGAGTTTTGAGTGAAATATCTTGTTCATGAATGAAAACCTCTTACATTTTTGAATGTTAACAGTTCTTTTTTTGTGTGTGGTTGCATAATTGTAGCACTGATTAAATCTAGCTCCTAGCTCTAGCTCCTGTCCTGTTATTTATATTTTTTTATATTGCTGTAGTCAAAGATTTATGCATGTTTTGGTGATGTAACTGCAGTCAGTTTTAAATATATAGGGGGAAATATTTGAAGGGATTGGAGCTGTCTCACAAATCACTGTGAATTTCTCAGGATGTATGGAGGTATGTATGTGTGTATACAGAGAGAGAGACATGTCTACACAGGCACATGTCAGTCTGAGAGCATCATATAGCAGAGCAATTTCACTCTTCATTAAAACTGTTAAACAAGTCACAAGGTTAATAATATAAATGCTAAATTAGCAGCATAAGAATGTCCTTTGAATGTGTACACTTACAGTATCTGTAACGCTTCAGTCTGACTCAATCAATCTCAGAGCAGTGGATTCAGTGTGATTAGATGTGAAAGATTACATTCTGTCCTGTGTGTGTGTGTGTGTGTGTGTGTGTGGCAGGTTTGGTGACAATTGTGGGCATGTTTGCAGATGATGGCTGGACTGTCAGATCTGATGAGAGAACTTTATACTCTATCAGATCACTTTAAGCTCTATACCAGGGGTGTCAAACTCATTTAAGGTTGAGGGCCGGATCGGAGAAAATGTCCCCTTGTGCGGGCCGAATTACCTTTTGTTAAACCCTAGTTTGCTCACAATTACATTAATATTAACCATACAAACTACAATATAATAAAAAAAAAAAAATCTAGGACAACTTTTTTTTTAAAGATGATGCTTGGTTATTTTAGGGGTGTGCAATTGACACAAAATGTCTTTTTTTTTTATAGTGATAATTACCATATTTTGCAGAGTGTGTTTTTGAGATAGCACCTTGGTTGGTTTAAGCCTGTCATGGATAAATAAATATGACACTAAAGCCGCCAGTAGGTGGCAGCAAGTCTCCGTCTTAATGAGTGATCCATTGACTCGTTCATTCAAAACGGCTGATTCTTTAGAAACTAAGCTAGTGATTGTCTTTATGAATAGGCCACTGAATCATTGACTCAAATAATTTGTTCAAAAACACAGATTAATTCAGTAACAAAATACACAGTGCTGCCTCGGAGACACACAATTGGTCTTACTTCGGCTTTGTTAAAAACTTTTTCTTGCCAAAACAGAGATAAACAGACAGCATTGTGACTAATATAACACACTTAATACTAGCGTCTTGTTTGTTGAGCTGTTATATAAAATCAATTCATTTGCGATCGCGCTGACATTCGGGAAAGCAACACTCTTGGTATAGTTAGACATTACGTAACTATCACGACATAAATATTAAAAACTAAATTTCTTACAGGGCATTTTATTTTTGCCCCCATATATTGAATTATATTGTAAACTGATAGCCTTCATCCGGCACTGAAAACTCTCATAATGTGTTAAAATTATTATGATAAAATGATATCATAATGTTGGGGAAAGAGCCTTATTAAAATAATTAAATGTTTTTTTATTTGCAAAGTTACAAAATGTCAGCTCGCACATCATTAAAACAACAGTTAGGATATTAGTACACAATAAATATCGCACACTCCTCGCTCATTTACTTTCTCCATGCGAAGCTGTCCAGTGCGTCACAGTGTCGTTTAATATTGCACACATTTACCACAGCCACGAGTTGTGATTAAACATACCTGTTGAGATTACTTTCTTTCCATTTCTCCTTAAATAGCCTGTCCGCCCTTCCAGGTCAAATTTCTTCTTTTGGACATGTTTAAAATCACCAGAAAATTGCCCCACAAGCATCAATTACAACGCAGCTATCATGATATTATCCTCGTGCCGCTCGAGATTCTGGCGCCGCTTTAAAACGCGTATGTTAGGTGTCCCGAATCCCGAGGCGTAATATCAACGTAAATAAATGAGCCATTTGTTCCGCTTTAAATTCAAATTAAAATATTGTAGCGAATACACTTTATTTAATTTTCAAAATTATGTTTTATTTATTATTTTATAATATTGTTTAAATCATCCTGCGGGCCGGATTGGACACCTCTGTGGGCCGTGTTCGGCCCGCGGGCCGTATGTTTGACACCCCTGCTCTATACGAAAAAGCAATTAAAAACTTATTAGAGTTAATTAATTTGTCTCATAGTCATGAAGATTCAAGATTTTTATTTGTCACATACACAGTTATATACAGAATACAACCTGCAATGAAATATTAATCTTGTCAGCTTCTTAGACGGTGTATAAAATATATAAAAAGATAAACATATAATGAAATTAAATAATGAAAAAATGAGTAAACCTAAAATAGTGCAAAGACTAAAATAGTTAAAATCTTAACTATCTTAAGAACTGGACGATACGTGTTAATTTTGCAGAAAGGTGGTAAATGTTGTGGCTTTGTATAAAAAAAATGTGGAGTTCAAAGAGGTTGAGTTTTGTCTAGATTGTCAGACACATAATGGCTGTTTAGCTGACTCGTGTTGCATAGCTCAACATGCTCTGAAATTTAAATACATTCCGTGGATTGTTATCATATTACTTCCTAAGTAACATTAATTTACATTTTTAAATAATGTTCAAACATTCACAGACAGCTTCATGTTCTTCACCATTTTGGTTTGCAATTATATTTGACTAAAATTAATTTATGATGAGGGATGATGTATACTGTGAACACTAACATCATAAAGCACTTATGTAATTTCACCTCTTGTTGTATAAAATCTATTCCTTGACAAGAGAGGCTTTGTTTGTCTCATAGAGCAGTGCTGATAGGGCTGTTTTAGCCGCCCACCGTTGTTTATCCAATCCCTGCTGCTCTCATCATGAACTAAGATTCTGATTGGCTCAGTCCGACAGTGTCTGTGCTTCTCATTGGTCGTTTGTGGTGCTGTGCGAGTTGGAATGTGTTCACTTCCTGCTTCTTCAGCCAATCAGAGCTGCCGAATCTCATCACATTCCATTGGGATTCAGATCACATCATGAGTGTGTGAGAGAGGTAGAGACATCGGTGTATGTGTGTGTGTTGTCTCTCCCTTTCCGGCTGTAATTGAGTTTTGTGGGCCTGTAGTTAAAAGACTGTGGTCATTTCATATCTCGCATGTTCAGCATATTCTCATATTACTGTGCTTGTTGTACAGAAAGACCATTTAAACAGCAGTTTTATATTGACAGTCTCAACAGATGCATTGATAATTGCTAAACTGGTAAACTAAACTCCTATGGATTATCCTGGCTGTATGTTTTACTATTTATTATTTATTTTAAATGCAAATTAATAGTGTCAATGCTTATGCATTTGGATAATAGTGTGCATATGTGCTGCTGAACACAATAACCTTGAGAGTAGAAATGAAAGAATTCGACGTTGCATTGTTGTGGATGACGTTGTTCATTGTAGGTCATACAGTACGGAGAGTGCGGCATTATCTGTCTTAAAAAGCTTTTGTATGAGCTTCATCGGTGGTTGTCTGTCATTGTAGATGTTGTTTTTTTTGTTACTTCTGTTTGGTTGTACTTTAAATGATTAGAGAATAAATTCTTGGTGTATATTATTTGAAGATCTGTTTGGTTGTAGTTTAACTTGATTAGAAAATAGTATCCATACCATAGTATCATGGTACTATGATAAACTGATTATATCAGCTAATCAGCCAGTATTTGACAATTTTAAAGGGGTCATATGATGTTGCTAAAAAGAACATTATTTTGTGTATTTGGTGTAATGAAATGTGTTTATGCGGTTTAAGGTTCAAAAAACACATTATTTTCCACATACTGTACATTATTGTTTCTCCTCTATGCCCCGACTTTCTGAAACGCGTCGATTTTTACAAAGCTCATCGGTCTGAAAAG
>NW_015548202.1:156544-168523 GCF_001515605.1 Sinocyclocheilus anshuiensis | reverse complement strand
AAACAAAGTAGTTTCGCTTTCACAACAAAACACAGCATCACACACGGTGGGCTTGAGTGAGCAGCGGCCGGTAGGCTTGCGGCAACCGCATGTGACGACCTCGGGCTGGACTCTGCTTCGTCCACGGTGAAAGCCGATCCGGCGATCCAAAGCGTCAAGTAGATGTATTCCCTCAGCGACCAGCACGGGTCAGCTCCAGGCATGACGAAGCGGATATCGTCCTCTTTTGGAAGGCCAAACAAAGTAGTTTCGCTTTCACAACGAAACACACAGTGCCTTCACGACATGGCGGCGGCGGCAACAACAATACTACAGCGAGAATAAAAGTTACTCCTTCTTTCTTTGCGTGAACATTTGGGTGGCGTTATGCAAATCTTCCCACATCGTGACGTAGACATGTGGGGGCGTGTTAGAACGAGCCGCTTTAGGTAGGCGAGGTTTACTCTTAACTTTTATAAAGAATATCTCTTTGGATTTGAGACTTTAGTCTTTGCAACTTTACAGATCTTCTTTATGCACCAAGAGCTTGTAACACTCCAAAGAGAAAGGAAAAATTGAAATCGCATCATATGACCCCTTTAAGATGATCCACATCCTGATTTGATATACATTGGCATTCAGTAAGGCATCAGGAGCCTGATCTCTAGGTTTGAGCATAGATATTCAACAAGATCTGATCTGTGAATGAATCATAGTTGGTTGTGTGAGTGAATTGCCCATCATTCATTGAGCTGATGTTGTTCACTGTTGATTTCTTCTTGGGTTGTTTTGAGTTAAGCAGTGATCACATGATGAAGAATAAGACTGTATACACTGATTAGATCTTGTAGTTTGAGTGAAGGTTTGGTATTGTTCTGCTTTAGAACAGAACAATAGAAGTATTGTTTCTTTTGTTCTGGTGCTGCTGGGCTTTAGTTTTACACCATCATCATTTCCAGCACTAAAGCCCTTTCCTGGAGTTTCCTAAACCTCTGATCCTTAGTGATGCTCGGATTTTAAGAAGATCTTTGGTCTCTGAAGATCTGTGGTTCATTCCGTTAGATGTTTTGGACCATTCAGGCTTTATTTTGATAGACCTCCCCAGGGCTGCATAATTTTTGGGGGGGAAATGTGGCGAATGTGCTTGTTTGTGGGCTGCACAATTTGGCCAAAATTTTGTGATTATTTATCAATATGCCTGACTTGTCTGTAAAACATACATTTTTGGGCCAATTTTTTATGTCATGAGACAACGATTTTTATCAGCACAAATGTCCTTTCAAAAGTTGAATTTCAAAAATTTAATTTTATAAAATGTTTTTTATTTATTTTATTGTATTTATTATATTATATTGTTGAATGTTGAATCTGTATTTGCCACGTAATGCTGATATGGCAATACATCAACCAACAAAATTAATATTACTAGGATTACTACTAAATATAAATATAAAAATTATTAAATAAAAAGAAAAAAGAAATATTACTATTTGAATATTTCACTGTAAAAATTAGAATATAAGAAAATAGTAATAATTTTTATTTTACATTACAACTGTAATATTACAACACTAGTATTTAATATTTTAATAACACTAATATTCTTAATTTTTTTTCATTTTCAAATGTTAAACCATTTAAAATTTTATTTTGATTTTTTTTATTTCATTAAATCACAGTCTTTGCAATTTGATTTGATCAAAGTCATATTGCTATTTTGATTTTATTTAGATTATTTTGCAGCCCTACCCACCCGTGAAAACTCACTGCATTGATCATGACAGGTAATGTGATTATGTATGTAGGCCAAAGAGGCGGACTTAAAGGGGTCATATGATGCTGCTAAAAATAACATTATTTTGTCCTCTATGCCCCGCCTTTCTGAAACCCGTCGATTTTTACAAAGCTCATCGGTCTGAAAAGTGAGGTGTGCTCTGATTGGCCAGATATCCAGAGCGTTGTGATTGGCCGAATACCTAAAGCGTGTGACCGAAATGTTACACCCCTTTGTAACACTCCAAAGAGAAAGGACAAATTGAAATCGCATCATATGACCCCTTTAAGCAACACGTCTTCTGGAACAGAAAATCAGGCCCTTGATCAGAAAGAATTGATCCGGATGTGTTTTGTGATAATGTTGGATGAGAAAGGTTGACTGACTTCCTGTTGTCAGCGTTGCACTGGTGCTGATGTGACTGAAAGGTGGCATCTTGACAACCAGCTGACATCATCATGGCTGTCAATCACAGCCTCTGTGATGTCCGGAGATCTTGAGCACGCACTCCGACTCAAACCTGCAAGACAAGCAGTTTAAAACATCTGTTAGAAATACTGAGCAGCTGCTAGTCTGTTGGGTTTAGATTCAACTTAGATTTCTAATTCAACTGTTTAAAGCTGGTCTCTTCTGCTCACCAAGGCTGCATTTATTTGTTCAAAAATAGAGTAAAAACAGAAATATTGTGAAATATTATTACAATTCAAAATAACTATTTTCTATGTGAATTTATTATAAAATGTAATTTATTCCTGTGACGCAAAGCTGAAATTTCAGCATCATTACTCCAGTCTTAGTGTCACATGATCTTTCAGAAATATTCTAGTATACTGAAACATCTGTAGCGTTTGTGTTTAAAGGTCCCATGACATGCTGTTTTTTGGATGCTTTTATATAGGCCTAAGTGGTCCCTAGTACTGTATCTGAAGTCTCTTTCCCGAAATTCAGCCTTGGTGCAGAATTTCAGCCACTACGAGCCAGTCCCACAATGAGCTTTCCTTAGGACGTGCCATTTCTGTGTCTGTAGCTTTAAATGCTAATGAGGAGGAGAGAGGCGGGGCAACTGCCATGCTTCGCTCGTTTGCAAGCCATGATGTCTCTCGAGGAAAAAAAAATATTGCGCTCGCCTCGCACGGTAGTAGCTCATTTTCTCATGGGCGGGCCAAATTCTCTGGGCGGGCAAAGCAGAGAAAGGGGAGGTAACCTTTCCCTGTATGACGACATAAAGGGAAGATTCCAGATTGGGCCATCTGAGCTTTCATTTTCTCAAAGGCGAAGCAGGATACCCAGGGCTCGGTTTACACCTATCGCCATTTCTAGCCACTGGGGGACCATAGGCAGGCTAGGGGAACTCATATTAATGTTAAAAAACCTCATAAAGTGAAATTTTCATGCCATGGGACCTTTAAAGTGACACTCTCTCTGTCTCTTGAGCACATTTGCGTGTCTATCAGGGACTGTGATGGTGTTTGAAAGTGTTTGCTCAGTTATTACAGTCTGATAGTAAACGCTGAATATTTCTTTCTGTTGCACCAGGGCAAAGTGTACAGGAGACTTTGAACTTCCCGTCAGTGTGTGTTTGAGTGTTTGGCACGTCCACAGGTTTGCTCGCGTATAATTAAACATGCATCATTGACAACATAAAACGGCATAATGCAACATGTTTATAAGTGAAAGTGAATATTATTGTAATTCATTAGGCCTTGGATATTATGGTTTATTTTATGTTCCATTATTATCAGTCTTTTCAGAGAGATTTTGATGCATGATCATGAAAACACAGATGATTTTTCTCTGGAATAACATGCACTGATGGAACATGTTGGGAAAGTCATCCATCATGCTAATGTCACCGCTGTGATGATGCCGGCGTGTGTGTGTGTGTGGGGCGTGTCTGTGAGCTCTTTGTTCAAACAGCTGTTGTGAGCGAGTGTAACACACGTGGAGGATTTTACACACTCTACTGCACCAGACAACAAAGACCAGACACACACACACACACAGCATCGCTATCAGCGCACAGTGTCTCTCTCTGCTGTTCTGTCACCCTTCTCTTATTTTGATTCCACATTTGCACATCGAGTCGTTCCAGGTTGAACATATGCTTCTATTTATCGCTCCATCCATCCACCCACTCACTCCATTCATTTCCAGTGTTTTGGTCCATTTAATGTACTTTACTGCCGTGATTGTACATTTGTTATACAGAAGCAGTGGGTAGTAGTATTAATACATGGTAGTCGTATTAGCAATATATTTTGAAATTATTCATTATATGAAATATACAAACGTTGATAATAATCAGAAATGTTTCTTGAGCAACAAATCAGAATTTTAGAATGATTTCTGAAGGATGTGACACTGAAGACTGGAGTAATGATGCTGAAAATTCAGCTTTGCGTCCGAGAAATAAAATACATTTTAACACATATTCAAATAAAAATCAGCTATTTAATATTGTAATAATATTTCACCATATTACTGTTGCATAAATGCATGATATTTTAATTAAATCATAGTTAGAAATAAAATAAACACATACAAATTTGAATTTAAGCAAATCAAAAAATGTGAAATCTCTTTTTCTGTCTCTCATTCTTTGTTGTCCTTTCTTCATTGATTTCTTCTTCTCTCTGTCAGATTCTCTCTTTGTCTTTCCGGTGGTCTTTGTGAGCGTCTGCAGAAAGACGGCTCTGCTGTGAGGTGATCAGAGAGCAGTGAGATCTTACTGCAGTGCTGCAAGAAGGAACTATTTTGATGGGAAACTAGACACACGTTAAACAGCTGAACACACACACACACACACACACACACACACACACACGTTATAGTGTTGTGTTTCTTTCTGTTCCTTATTCTGTTAGTGTAGCTGTGCTGTTGTCATTGTTTGTGGTTCATGTGTTTGTGTATGTAGATGGAAGCTGTTCTGGAACATCCAAGACGTTTTATTATTATAATTTCAGATATGTTATTTTTAAGCTCTTTTCACACCACCAGTGTCTTTAATGCTTTAAATTACTAGTTACTCTAGTGGTTTGTCACTAGTAAATGTTTTTAGAATCAGAATCAGAATGAGCTTTATTGCCAGGTATGCTTACACATACGAAGAATTTGTTTTAGTGACAGAAGCTCCACAGTGTGACAGAATGACAGAGACAAGACAAGACAGATAATAAAAAGAATAATATACAAATAGACAATGTGCAAAATAGCAAAAACACAATATACAAAATAGACAATTTAGTATGTACACAGGTATGTTAGGTGCAAATTTGAAATGTAAATAAGTATGTGTGTTAAATAAATAATGTATAATAGTGTTGTGTGTTCCACGTTTATTGTCAAGTGTTCATGAGATGGATTGCTTCAGGGAAGAAACTGTTCCTGTGTCTGGCCGTTCTGGTGCTCAGAGCTCTGTAGCGTCGACCAGGCGGCAACAGTTCAAAGAGGGAGTGTGCTGGATGTGAGGGGATTTTGCCAGCCCTTTTGCTCGCTCTGGATGAGTACTGTTCTTGAAGAGAAGGGAGGGTTGTACCAATGATTCGCTCAGCAGTCCGGACTACCCTCTGTAGTCTTCTGAGGTCAGATTTGGTAGCTGAGCTGAACCAGACAGTTATAGAAGTGCAGAGGATGGATTTAATGATAGCAGAGTAGAACTGTTTCAGCAGCTCCTGTGGCAGGTTGAACTTCCTCAGCTGGCGAAGGAAGTACAACCTCTGCTGGGCCTTTTTCGCAATGTCAATAATGTGAGTGTCCCACTTCAGGTCCTGAGAGATTGTGGTGCCCAGGAACCTGAATGACTCCACTGTTGGTACAGTGCTGTTCATGATGGTGAGTGGGGGGAGAGCAGGAGGGTTCCTCCTTTAGTTCCTGAGTCATTAAGAATTTTTAGTAAAAAACACATAAAAATGAGCATCCTAGAAGTTATTTTGAAAAAAAAAGTTTTTTATAATTGTAATAACTTTTTCTACCCCTTAAGCAAGTTTTCTGATGATGTAATCAATGGGAAAATAATATTAACCAATACATTTTCCAGCTAATTAGACCCAAAATGCAATCAAATCAAAAGAAAAAAAGAAAACATGAAATAAAAATTGCAATGTTTAATTTCTTAATGTGATGTATTGGATTAAATTAAATAAAGTATTTAAATTTTAAAGTCATATTTTCAAAATGCATTCAATAGAATCAGCATGAATCTGCTCATTGTGAAAACAATTAAATTTATTCAGTTAAAAAGTATAAACATGGCTAAAATATGGCTACACTGTAACAAATGATTTTTCAAAGCTGCAAATAAAACTTGGTTTATTAGAGTAAGTTTTACAAGAAAATACTATTTCCGTCTGTTTAATTCGACATATTGCAGTTTTCTGTAATTATTTTTGAAATTTACTAGCAATTTTGAGTAAAAATAGTTTCTAATCTACACAATTTTTAAAATAAATATATAAACCTGGTAAACTGTGTGTAGCACATTCACTTTATTAGTACACCATAACATTTATTTTTAAAAGTTTTAATGTGCTACTTGCCGTTTTGTTGTAATTATTTATAAAATTATAGCATTTCTGAGTGAAAATTGTTTCTGCCCAAAATGTTTTTCCGTGCACTATTACAGAAATCTTACCTGTTCATTTATGCATGACTGATAGATATGCTTCACATTATGTTTACTAGTTAAATGTAATAGTTAATTTTTGTACACAATTCAAATGCATCTTTTACATGGGCCTAAATATTGTCCCACAAAAAAGTCTGTATTACTCAGAAATGCGTCACTGTATGGAAATGAAACGTTGCATGTTTCCTTTAGGTTTGTTTTGGAGTTTATTTGTTCCTATAGTCTCGGCCTCAGACGTCACGTCCACAGACCGCTGGCTGAACGTCTGATGCATACGGCACACAAAAGTGGAAACACTTCAGGAGTTTCGAAGTCGTCATCGGATTGGTTGAATTATATAGGATTTCCGGGAGACGTGTGTCGCATTCTTTAACGTTCCGCCTGGAAACAAAGATGCCGTGACGCCAAACCCCCTCACGAAAGAAGAAAGCCGTCGTGTTTACAACTGTGACACTACGAGCGTTTATCATGATCAACTAAGGATTCCAGACCTTCAGCCGTCAGTCTGAAGGTCTGGCTACGCGAGACTAATTTGTTCCAGAATTGTCCTGGTTTGTTTCTCCGAGTGCTCTAGAATGGTGAATGGTGTGTAAACAGCGGCTGTAGCTGAAGTGAAGCGGTGCAGTGTGCCGGCGGCTCTATTAGCAGAGCGTGTGTCGTAGCGCCCGAGGCTGCTGTGACTGTCCTGTCAGAGACGTGTGCTCATTTAGACTTGACGTGATGAAATTCTGTGTGAAACGAGAAATATTCATTGTGACGAGCACCATTATGTGACCGGCTAATGGAAAAGCCCTAATGAGAGCTCAATTAATCTTATTTCTGGCTAAACAGATTTTTCCCCAAATGTGGGTATTTTTAGGATATCTGCCAGTATATTCAAGACTGCTTAGTGCTTAAAGACTTTATCAACAGCTATTTAGAGAATTATTTTGTTATTTCCAACATAATGTCTGAAACATTTTCTGATTTCCAACCTAATGATATTTTCAGCTCATTCCTACACATGCATTTATATAAATGAACCGAAAAGACATTTATCCTGTAGTAATGCTCTTATAATGCACATCATACAAGAGGGTTTAAAAGCTGAAATGAGAAGCTTGAATTTTTAAAGCATTATAGGCTGTTTATTTTTTGAGCTGTAAGATGACATAATTTTGACATAATTCCTGTGGTTGTACTTTGCACCATGTGAACATTGATTTATGGATGGCAGCTTTATGTCCTTTGTTTAGTACCTGTTATTTTAGTGTTATTGTTAAAAACTATTTAGTTTATTGTAGTCTAGTTTATTTTAGTTTATCTATTATCTTTTAGTTTATCCTTAGTTTATTCTAGTTTATCTTTGATCTGTAATTATTTAGTTTAATAAAAAAAACATTTGGTTTATCTACATAGTTTTTATTATTTTCTATTATAGTTTTTGTTAACATTTTAAATTCGAGAGATAGAGAAGTAAATATGAAAATAAGAAATGTTGCCATTGCAACTAGATGAAATAAAATAAACTTTCTTTTTATATTTCATTTTATTTCAGTTAATGTATACTATTTATTTCAAGTCACTATTTTTGTAATTGTTTTAGTTTTAGTTAACTATATTAAAGGTCCCATGACATGCTGCTTTTTGGATGCTTTTATATGGGCCTAAGTGGTCCCTAGTACTGTATCTGAAGTCTCTTTCCCGAAATTCAGCCTTGGTGCAGAATTTCAGCCACTACGAGCCAGTCCCACAATGAGCTTTCCTTAGGACGTGCCATTTCTGTGTCTGTAGCTTTAAATGCTAATGAGGAGGAGAGAGGCGGGGCAACTGCCATGCTTCGCTCGTTTGCAAGCCATGATGTCTCTCGAGGAAAAAAAAATATTGCGCTCGCCTCGCACGGTAGTAGCTCATTTTCTCATGGGCGGGCCAAATTCTCTGGGCGGGCAAAGCAGAGAAAGGGGAGGTAACCTTTCCCTGTATGACGAAAGGCAAAGCAGGATACCCAGGGCTCGGTTTACACCTATCGCCATTTCTAGCCACTGGGGGACCATAGGCAGTCTAGGGGAACTCATATTAATGTTAAAAAACCTCATAAAGTGAAATTTTCATGCCATGGGACCTTTAACCCAGGATGGTAGTAAAAACAGGCACCAGCTTTTAATTTTTTATTTTTATTTTATTGTAACCTGGTCATGTTGTGACTTTGATTACAGGGTTTGTAAGTGATTCTGTCGTATGAGTTCCATGCTGACGCGTGTAATAAGATCAGAAATGGACTTCAGTGGCCTCTGTGAACTTTGAGGTCAATCTATAAGCTGGTATATTTATTTGTTACAACTTTACTGTCTTTCTCTTCTGGGAAAATAAACCAAAAATATTGATAACGCAATCAAGGTTCAGGGCTGGAATACAAATAAAAATGATTGGCTATTTATGAAAGAGGGGTGAGCTAATTTGATGCTTCTTAACTTCCTGTTTCAATGGGAAATATGTCAACATGGGAAATAAATCCGTGCTTATCAAAGGAATTAGTGAGATCTGCATGAAAACACATGATGAAATCACTTTCAATATTGTTTAAACTTACAAATGTAATGTCGTTTAACAGTATAATAAAGCATTGCACTTTCTGTGAGTGTTTAGTGTTGAGTGTCAGAGTGAAGGATGCAGAGGTTAAATGGCGCGTGTGTGTGTGTGTGTGTGTGTGTGTGTGTGTGTGTGTGTGTGATGAGGGTCATTGACAGATGATCATGCTGGAGTCAGTAGAGGACAGAGATCTCCAATCCTGACTCAGCTCATTAAAGTGGTCCGTCTGAATCTACTGACACAATGAAAGTTCTCACGCTTCTAATCCTGATCATCTGATGTGGTGAATCTCAATCTTTCTGGCAGTGTGTGAGTCGCGTGTGTGTGTGTGTGTGTGTGTGTGTGTGTGTGTGTGTGTGTGTGTGTGTGTGTCGAGTCAGACTGAACAGCTGATATCACAATACACACACACACACGTTTTGTTTACATTCTCTGAAGCATCTGATCTGGAATATTTCACTAAAACTAAAATGTTGAAGTGAAAGCAAAAGTATAATGGAAGCATGAGAATTTGAACATTTAATATGAATATTTTATATATATAAGTCAAACAAACTTGAGAAAGGACAAAAAGGAAAGAGGGACAGAGAAATAGATTTTTTGCTCATTTTAATTCTTGTTTTTTTACAATATATATACACACTACTAAAAGATTTGGGTTAAGATTTTTTGTAATGTTTTTTAAGAAGTCTCTTCTGAATACCAGAAGATCTTCAGAAATCATTCTAATATGCTGATTTGCTGGGATGCAGTTGTGCTGGGATGTATAATTTTATAATGTATACATCAAAATGAGCCTTATTTTTTTATATATATATAATATTGTCCAAAGGGCGATAAATATCAAGATAGACCTTTCAGAGATGGTTCATTATTTGGATGTGACATAACAATGGCCTGTGATTGGATTATCACAAATTTGCTGCATAAGCAGTTGGCCTCTTTGTCTCTGTTGTCAGTTTTTAACCAGAATAAGCTGTGCTGTGGAGCAGACATTGATAATATAGATTGGACAGATGATAGAACAGCTGCAGATGTGGATCTTCAGAACATTCATTGTCTTCCAGCAATTCGACTTCCTGCCATATGCTTGTGCTTCCTGTTTCTATTTCCACTGGTCTGGTTTTGTCAGTCCCACCCATGTCTTTCTTTTACACTAGCTGTCTTTCGCAAGTTCCGTTTCTGTGTCAGATCTCTGGTTACTTTAATGCTCTCTGCTTGGGAACATGATGAATATGTACACAAAGGATCCATGCACAGATCTTGGGTGGTGTGAAAAACAATTGCTAAACCGAGTAAATGATCTTAAAAATGAGCAGATGTGTTTTTATAAGTGTAAGCGGGAGCGCAGCGCCCTTGTGTGTGTTATCGTGGATGTGTGCTGGTAAGATGGTGCTGCTCCAGTTGTAAATCCTCTTTGCTTGTATCTCTAGATTAATCTCTCTCTCTCTCTCTCTCTCTCTCTCTCTCTCTCTCTCTCTCTCTCTCTGTCACCTGGTGTGAGTGGGGCATGTAGTCCCACCCAGAGCAGTCATTATGTAATACAAAACCAAATGGAGGAGTAAATATAAAAGCAAGTGTGTGAAGCTCTTGAGTAATGGTACTTTGATGCTGTAATTAAGTATTATTTGGGGGAATTTATATTTTAAAGGGGTGGTTCATTGTGATTTCACTTTTTTAACGTTAGTGTGTAATGTTGCTGTTTGAACATAAACAGTATCTGCAAGTTACGAAGCTAGACGCACACTAGAGGCGGTTTAGCCAATCACAACACACTGGGCTAGCTAACCAATCAGAGCCTATCGCCTATTTCTGAGGGAGGGGCTTCATAAAAGCAGGAAATGATCAGCTTGTTTCTCAGAGAAGGGACAGAGCGGTGTGGAATAAAAGTAAATTATGTGAAAAATAATGCGTTTTTAAAAAAATGAAGCATTAACACATGTTAGACTGCACCCCATAAACACAATCAAGCCTAGAAAAAAAACAGTCAACCACCCCTTTAACTGACTTTAACTTTAACCACCCCTTTTACTACTAGAACTGAATATTTACATAATTACTTTTTGAATGAAAAATTAATTGATTAGTTAAGTTCTAAAGCTATGAAAGCGGCATTTACTACACAGAGCCGTAGTTCACTGACAAGCTACACAAAATCGTGTTCAAAATCGGCATTGAATTGCCTGCGATTATGAACGTGATTTTGTGTAGCTTGTCAGTGAACTACGGCTCTGTGTAGTAAATGCCGCGCCATCTGAAAGCACGTGCTGGAGATTTACTTCTAATCACCAGAAGCGGCTTTACTGATGAGATGCGCATGACAATCGCATTCGATTTTTTGCCCAGCCCTAGTGTGAACTAACCACTGCACAGAATATGAAGAATATCAAAAACTTTATGAGTCAGCTGTCCACGGCAGTCCTTAAGGTACTAGCACAATAATACACTCAGCAAAATATCATGTAATTATCGTTATGGATAAAATCCCAGAAAATATTGAGATATTATTTTTTGTCAATATCGCACAACCCGATATAGTGTGTTATATATATATATATATACACACACACTATACCGTTCAAAAGTTTGGGATCGGTAAGACTTGTAATGTTTTTTTAAGAAGTCTCTTATGCTCATCAAGGCTGCAATTATTTGATCAAAAATACAGAAAAAAACTATATTAAGTGACTCGAACCCGCAACCTTTGGGTTACGAGTCCGACTCTCTAACCATTAGGCCACAACTTCCCCCAATTACAATATAAAATAATGGTTTCTATTGTAATATACTTTAAAATATTATTTATTCCTGTGATGCAAAGCTGAATTTCCATCAGCCATTTCTCCAGTATAAAGTGTCACATGATCCTTAAGAAATCATTCTAAAATGTTGATTTATTATTAGAATTATCAATGTTGGCAACAGTTGTGCTGCCAAATATTTTTTTGGAAACTGCGATACTTTTTTCAAGATTCTTTGATGAATAAAAAGTTAAAAAGAACAGCATTTATTCAAAATATAAATCTTTTCTAAC
>NW_015548202.1:156253-156530 GCF_001515605.1 Sinocyclocheilus anshuiensis | reverse complement strand
GTAGTATTGGTAGGCCTGTCACGATAACTTTTTGTTGTGCGATATATTGCCCCAGAAATAATTGCGATAAGCGATACTATTGTCATTTTAAAGACCATTTTATGCAACTGAGTATATAATCATAATGTAACAGCATAATAATGCAAGAAGGCCTACACACTTCCAAATGACAACAACCTTTAAATTTTTAAGAATATTTAAATCATGGGAATTAAAGGCACAATATGTAAGATTTTTTTATTAAAATATCCAAAAACCACTAGAACAGTGTTATATA
>NW_015548202.1:154723-155184 GCF_001515605.1 Sinocyclocheilus anshuiensis | reverse complement strand
GCTTCATTCTACTACGTTAATAAATCATTAGCTCATCCATGAACATGATTTCTGCCCGAGTCCCGTCGGATTGCATCGACTGTGGGGATGAACACGACAACTCCCATGATTCCACACTCAGTCACCGCGTCATCAAACTACTCCTTTGTTTCTTTGTTTATTTTGAATACACGCCCTCTAGCGGTGAAAATGACATATTGTGCCTTTAAGTATCAAAATATTAGATACCTTAAAAAACCTGAATAAATAGTAAATAAACATTTTCGAACAGAAAGTGCAAAGTAACAAGTAGAAAAAAAGAAAAATGTTCAAAGAACTTGTATGGAGATTTTTCCATCTACAGATTTTTCCCTAACCTTCTTTTCTCTGTAAATGAAGGGTGCACACTATTGCTGAAAAACACAATTACTACTTAGCAGTCAGATGTCCGTATGCACAAAGGCACAGATCCCTAAACAAGG
>NW_015548202.1:152075-154649 GCF_001515605.1 Sinocyclocheilus anshuiensis | reverse complement strand
AACTTTTAATTTTTAAGAATATTTAGATCATGGAAATTAAGTATCAAAATATTAGATACCTTAAAAAAACTTGAATAAATAGTAAATAAATATTTTCTAACTAAAAGTTCAAAGTAACAAGTAGAAAAAAAGAAAAATGCACAAAGAACTTGTATGGAGATTTTTCCATCTACAGATTTTTCCCGGACCTTCTTTTCCCTATAAATTAAGGGTGCACACTATTGGTGAAAAACACAAACACTACTTAGCAGTCAGATGTCCGTATGGACAAAGGCACAGATCCCTAAACAAGACCATATCTGCAGATTAAACTTTTTTTTTGTAGAAGCATTTTTTTAATTTGAACTAGCACCTCATCACTACACCACGTTATGTACGAGAAGCTGCAAAAGACACAAGCACAAGTGGAATGTACAAAACATGGAGTCATGAAATAATAATTTAAGTAAATATAATGGGCGATATATTGCGTCACCAAAAATTATTGAGGTCATGTACATATATTGCGCGATAAGTCGATATATTGATTATTGTGACAGGCCATATATATATATATATATATATATATATACATATACACTACAAATATAGAAATACATAATACTAATAGTACTATATAATAGTATAATAGCATAATTTCTAAGAGTAAAGGAAGTAAGAAAAGAAACAGATTGGAGGTGAAAGATGAGAGGAGAGACAGATGGACTGGTGAGGCAGAAGCAGACAGGACTTTATGAATTCGATTGTGTTTGTGGCTCTCTGTGTCTGTGCTGCCGCCGCTGGTGAAGCAGGGGAACTGTCGTGGCGCAGTCTGAATGAGTCAGTCGGGGGTCGATGTGACTGATCTGCACTGACTGCAGCATGAGAGAGCTCACTGTCCTGCCTGTCATCAAGCAGTATGTTTATCTGCTGATCAGGAACACTAAAGTTTGTCGTGTTTTGATAAAGTTTTGTTTGCTTAACATAATTGATGTACATTTGAATATCATATTAAATCATTGTCATAAAAATCATTGCGAGTAATCATAAAAATATATTATAACATTTATATTCTCCATTTTAAAAGACATTTCATATTATTTTTCACATTACTAACAACTTTCTTTGCCCCGCCCACAGCTCCCCTCTCTCCCTCCCTCCCCCCACTGGGCGGGTTGCCATGGAGAGCTCATCAGTAGCATCAGCGTCGTCAGAGGCGGGAAGCACGCGCTCGCAGGAGATAGAGGAGCTGGAGCGCTTCATTGACAGCTACGTGCTGGAGTACCAGGTGCAGGGACTCCTGAGCGACAAAAACGAAACTGACCAGGATGTAGACAAGACACCGTCCCACATCTCACAGGTAAAACATACCCCATCCCACACTGCACAGGTAAAACTAGAGATGCACGATCGAGCAGCCAGGGACCGGAATTAGCCGATTTTCCGCATGATCAGCCGCTCAGTCTGCCGATTCCGAGCCGGTCTGTTTTGACATCACACTTACGGCGACTGATAATGTATTGATGTCGTGTCACATGAGGCTCACTCAGCCTGATTGAGTGTGTGAGAGAGACTCGTGCAGAAATCAAAACAAATGAACGCAACAGCACACACAGAAAGTTATTGATGCATACTGCTGTAGTAAAAAAAAAGAAATTTATAATATATCATTTAGGTATGCAACATTACATGATTGCAATGTGGTTTTATACAATAGTAGTACAATAAACAAGAAGTTAAAATTAAGTGACTTACATTTTAGATACAATATTGACTGTTTTTACGCAATTTCGCTGATGAAAATAGTTCCAATCAAAGCCACAGCAGAACTGTTTTGTGTCTCCGAGCAACACAGCGGTGTTTCGTTACTGAACGAATCCACGTTTTTGAACGAATCAAGTAAGTCAATGATTCAGTAACCCATTCGTAAAGACAGTAGTCACTTGTCTCTGAATGAATCAGCCGTTTGAACAAATCTGTTGAATGAAGGACTAAATGACTCACTCATTCAAACAGTCATTTGCCGCCACCTGCTGGTTTGGTTTCATATTTAAAACTATCATTGTTTAGCCCAACATTTCTTATTTGTATGTTTAAAAAATATTTAAAACATTAAGCTTAATAAAATTATTTATGCATTTGAAATTTTGCAGTGTAAATGCATTTATGGCACTTCAGCTTCATCAAAATGTCTGTGTAAATGCACCTAATGCCACTTCAGATGCAGCTTCTGTGTTTGCTGCAGTGGAAAGATGGAGTTTGTTCATACTGATTTCATTTGAATGGTAACAGCTCTACAGTTTCTTATTATTCTAACTGAATTAATTTAAAGGGGTCATATGATGCGATTTCAAGTTTTCCCTTTGGAGTGTTACAAGCTGTTCGTGAATAGATAAGATCCCTAAAGTTGCAAAGACTAAAGTCTCAAACCCAAAGAGATATTCTTTATAACAGTTAAGACTCGTCCACGCCTTCCTAAAATGCCTCGTTTAAACACGCCCCCACATGTCTACGTCACGATGTGGGAAGATTTGCATAACGCCGCCCAAATGTTCACGCAAAGAAAGAAGGCGTAACTTTATTGTTGCTGCCACC
>NW_015548202.1:141252-151327 GCF_001515605.1 Sinocyclocheilus anshuiensis | reverse complement strand
CATCAGCGTCGTCAGAGGCGGGAAGCACGCGCTCGCAGGAGATAGAGGAGCTGGAGCGCTTCATTGACAGCTACGTGCTGGAGTACCAGGTGCAGGGACTCCTGAGCGACAAAAACGAAACTGACCAGGATGTAGACAAGACACCGTCCCACATCTCACAGGTAAAACACCACACTGCACACACTGCACAGGTAAAACTAGAGATGCACGATCGAGCAGCCAGGGACCGGAATTAGCCGATGATCAGCCGCTAGAAAAAAAAAAGTATAAAATACGATTTAGGTAAGCAATATTACATGGCCAAGATGTTTCCCCGAATATCAATATCAACATGATTGCAGTGTGACACTGATTTTATACAATAGTAGTTAAATAAACAAGAAGTTAAAATTAATTGACTTACATTTTAGACACAATATTGACTGTTTTTGCTCAATTTCGCTGACGAATATAGTTCCAACCAAAGCCACAGCAGAACTGTTTTTTGTGTCTCCGAGCAACACAGCGGTGTTTCGTTACTGAACGAATCCACGTTTTTGAACGAATCAAGTAAGTCAATGATTCAGTAACCCATTCGTAAAGACAGTAGTCACTTGTCTCTGAATGAATCAGCCGTTTGAACAAATCTGTTGAATGAAGGACTAAATGACTCACTCATTCAAACAGTCATTTGCCGCCACCTGCTGGTTTGGTTTCATATTTAAAACTATCATTGTTTAGCCCAACATTTCTTATTTGTATGTTTAAAAAATATTTAAAACATTAAGCTTAATAAAATTATTTATGCATTTGAAATTTTGCAGTGTAAATGCTTCTGTGTTTACTGCAGTGGAAAGATGGAGTTTGTTCATACTGATTTCATTTGAACGGTAACAGCTCTACAGTTTCTTATTATTCTAACTGAATTAATTTAAAGGGGTCATATGATGCGATTTCAAGTTTTCCCTTTGGAGTGTTACAAGCTGTTCGTGCATTTAATAAGGTTAGTGAAAAAATGACAATTTAAGAAACAGTGGGAAATGACATCTGTTTTGTTAAATAGTACAGCAACTCCTTTTCAGTTAATTGTTATTTATACCTCTTTTCTAGTCATGGAGCACTTTATTTTAGAGTTGTTTAAGTGAGAGAACATCTGTTACTTTGTCCAGATTGGGGGAATTGTAATGTTTAATAATTTTTATTATGTAAATGATTTTTGCATTAAAAAAATATAGATTTTTGTTTGTATATGCAGTCAATTATAGTTTTTAGAAAGAAAATCGGAATCGGCAAAAATCGGCATCGGCAGGGCACACTTACAAAAAATCAGAAATCGGAATCGGTGCATCTCTAGGAAAAACGCACCCAGTCCTACACCTCACCCTGTCCCACACTTACAGGTAAAACACACCCCGTCCCATGCACCTCAAAAGCTGTGTTGAAGATGATGTACTGTAATTCTGTTTTACTAAGTAATAATCAAAACAAACAAATAAATAAAATTTAACACTAATGGTGTCTCTCTGTCTCTCAGTGGACAGAAGACTGCAGTGATAAGATTGACGGGAGCTGGTCGTCCTCACGGGGCAAGGACTCGTCCAAACCAGTGAGTTTTTCATGTGTGTGTATGTGCGTTTGATCCATAACTCTTCAAAAGTCATTGGTCTTATTATAACTGATGAAGCTGTGAAAGCATCTGTTGCAGTCGCCTCCGGTGCAGAAATAGTGTTAGTGTTGAAGATGTCTAGAAATTGACTGGAGGTGTTCAGACACAGATGTGTTTGTCATCAGAAAACTTCACAGACAAGTATATTAATGGATGGACACAGAAAACAACAGAAACGTCAAACTAGTGCTAGGTCCCAGTTCACATAATGTCTGTCCTGAAGAGTGCAAGGTTAGGGTTAGAGCGTCCCAAATCATTGCTGAAAATAGTGCATCACAGGTGCCTAGATGGCATGCTGTTTGTCAAAGTGTAGCTAGATGCTAATGTTAATATGAAAACGCAAACATTAAGTGCACTGTATGCAAGTATTTCTAGATTGCGTGCATCATCATTTAGAAATGTGTCGGACTGCAATTCGTAACAATGCAAGAGTGCCATAAGGGGCGCTATATAGTTAAAAATAAGAGATTGTCATTTCCTGACAAACTTAGCATTTGCTCATAAAAGCTTTTGCATTCTTTGTGTTCAAATGTTTGCGAGCGAGTTTCTCGAGAAAGTGCAAAAAATTTTGCGAATGAATGCAAAAGCAAATATATTACAATTTTCCTTCCCAGGACATTTTTTTTTCTCCGTGGGGTCTCTGTTTTATAGCTTTTGTGAGTCTGTTTCTGGTCAGTTTTCTCTTTCATCTCAAGTACTTTCGATAGTTTGACAAGTGTTTTGTTGCGCAAGAGATAATCTGCTGCAGTTCTTTATACAATATATGGAAGCTTGTTTCTGCCACAAGCTAATATATATCAATTAATATCTTTGTTCTTATCTTAGTTCATATCACGCGATTCTGAGTTTATATTTCATATGTGTGATTATCCAGACTGATGCATCACTGTGTTTTGAATGTTCCCTTATTAGTGACACTGGAGCAGACTAAAGCTGTCAGCCATATGCTTAATTTGTGTCTTTATTAAATATTAAAGACGGCACATGTGAGAAGGTTAGATGCACTGTGTGCTGCGTGAATGTTGTGAGTAAGTGTTGTTTTCCAGTGTGTGAGAGAGCATTGTGAATGACACAGGTCTGAGGTCACGTGATGCGATGAGGTCACTGAACGCGTGCGTGTGTGATCATGTCACTGCTTTGCTGCTGCACAAGCTCAGTAGCGTCTGATGAACCGTTGCCTGTTTTGACTGAACTGAAAACTCATTTGACATACTCAGCATGCATGACATGTTGCATATATTGTTCTATCATTACATTTACCGATGTATATTTGACATTTGAGGTTTAATACTATAGAAAAGCACTAAAAGTTTTTCAGTTAGTGTTTTCAGTGTGTTTATTTTCATATAAAAATACGCCATGTAGTTGCATCAAACAATGGTATAAACATCATTCAATGTAAATTGTGATAATCGTAATTAATAATCGCAATTACAATTTCAAGGGAATAATCGACAATTATGAGTTTTGTCATAATCGTGCAGCCCTATTTACATGTTTAGCTCTGTCAGAATTTGAGTGTGTGCGTGGGTATGTGCGTGGGTGTGTGTGTGTGTGTGTGTGTGTGTGTGTGTGTGTGTGTGTGTGTGTGTGTGTGTGTGTTTGTGGTACATTTGATCTACTGGCTTGACACCATATTTTTGCAATTTCTTTTGTTATTTCCTAATAGTTTTTTCTTCATTGTCAGTTTGTCCTTTTCAGTTGAGTTTTCATTTGTTTTTTAACTGGATATTTTTTGTAGTGTTATCTAGATTCCATTTAGTTTTAGTTTAGTTTCAACATTTTTGAGTTTCCAAAGTTGTAAGAAACTCATTAATTTGTGCTTATTTTATGTTATTTTATTTATTTTGGAGTCATGAAAAATGTTTAGTTTTTCTAATAGTGTTAGTTTTTTTTATTTCAGTTAATGAATTGAATTAATTAACACTGACATAAACACACACACATCAGCTTGAAAAGATTCCTGATCACTTTTTAAAGGTATCCTGTAGATGTTGAATGATTGAGTAAATGTATCCATGTTAACATCCAGCGTCAGATGAATCTGAATGAATCTGGTCTCTCTCAGGATGATTGGGAGCACAGCAGTAATGGAAGCACCGGTTCTAGACCCAGTTCTGGTTCTCGACCCGGTTCTGGTTCTAGATCGGGCAGCAGAGGACGAAACAACCAGTTCAGAGCCCCAGCGAAGGTGACGTTATGTGTATATATTGATGTCATCAGGAAATTTTTTTTCAATGTTTTTAAACTTTCACAATGTGTGTGTTTTAGAATGGAAACAGAGACTGTTCTTTCGACGTTCTGGGGACGGACATTTGGGCTGCAAACCTGGACTGTCATGGGTGAGATTCACACACATACTTTTAATAAATCTAGCCATTAACTAATGACATATAATAGTAGGGCTGCACAATTAATTGAAATAAAACCAAACTCGTGATATGGCTTAAAGGGTTAGTTCACCCAAAAATGAAAATTAGCCCACAAATTACTCACCCTCAAGTCATCCTAGGTGTATATGACTTTCTTCTTTCAGACGAATCCAGTCAGAGTTATATTAAAAATTGTCTTTGATCTTTCAAGCTGTTTAATGGCACTCAGCGGGTGTTGCATGCATCAGTCCAAAAGAATTTAAATAAAAATCGCCCATCCATAAAAAGTGTCTCACACAGCTCCGGGGGGTGAACAAAGGCCTCCTGTCCTTTGTTCACCAAATCGATGCATTTTTGTAAGAAAAATATCCATATTCAAAACGTAATAATCACTTTAATGTAGCTTGCGCTCACTGTTGTACACAGAAGCAGCTCCGGGCGGATGACGTATGAGTTCAGCATTGCGCATGCGCCGTATATACACCTAGGATGACTTGAGGGTGAGTAATTTGTGGGCTAATTTTCATTTTTGTGTGAACTAACCCTTTAATGATGATTTAATTAAACAAAGTCTATAGAAACACATAGAGTTCATTTACTTCTTTGTTCAGTGAATCAAGTAAAACAGTCTTCGATTAGTCAATCCAGACTGCTGAAATGTGTCCATATTTTCAGTGGTCAGTGAATATTTTCATCTGCTCTGGTTCTGCTTGTGCTTTGCAGTGCTGCTGACTCGCAGTCTAATTTAAACCTTGTCACGGGCTAAATTTAATTAATGAGGCCGTCACCTTCAGTCCTCTCACTCTCTCACACACACACACACTAGAGGCTAGTTCTTCTTATATTAGATTTGAGCTGTGTGTAAACATCTGTGTTAACATCAAATCAACACTGACCATGAGGTACTGTTCAAAAGTTTGAGATTTTGTTTTTGAAATTAGTCTCTTCTGCTCACCAAGGCTGCATTTGTTTGAAGAAAAAAAAATACAGTAAAAGCAGTAATATTGTGAAATGTCATTGCAATTCAAAATAGCTGTTTTCTATGTGAATACATTGTAAAATGTAATTTATTGCTGTGATCAAAGCTGAATTTTCAGCATCATTACTCCAGTCTTCAGTGTCACATGATCCTTCAGAAATCATTCTAATATGCTGATTTGTTTCTCAAGAAACATTATGATCATCAACAATGTTTAAAGCTTCATATTTTTGTGGAAACTGTTTTACATTTTATTTTTCAGGATACTTTGATGAATAGAAAGTTCAAAAGAACAGCAATTTAATGCATCCTTGACAAATAAAAGTATTAATTTCTTTAGAAAAAATACATACTGAGCCCAGACTTTTGAACATCAGTGTACATTCTAGATTTCATAAGCTGTATTTTGGTTTATTTTTCTAGATTGTTCAGTTTAGTTTGCAGGTTGCAAACGCTTTAATTCAGAGTTACGCTACTATAATCCGTTCAGAGCTCTATATCGCCTTTCAAAACAAGCTCTGAGGTTGTCTTGATTTATTCAGCGTATTTTAGGAAGAAAAAGAAAAAGTGCCTGAGCTAATTAGCGTCTTTACAGAGTCTTGAGTGTGTCTAGAGTTTCAGCTGATTAGCAGAGTTTTACAGCCCGGATCAGGGAGAAATGGAGGCGTAGAATGAGCTTGTCACAATGCATGTATAAAAATAAAAAAAAATTTGGGGGAGTAAAATGTGACTTTAGGACCTTAGTTTTTTCTAGAATAGAATTTCTACTGTTTTTGTATTAATGTTGTGTTTTGTGTTCACAGAGGCGCTACGTGGGACATGCAGCCGGAGAAACTGGATTTCTCACAGTTTCACAGGAGGCCGTACAGAGGGACACCAAAACACCTCCCGCACATCGACCGAGAGGGGTGAGACAGACGATACCTTCAATAACACTGACCTCAGAGAACCGGTCTGAATCACTTCACAGTAATGCACTGAATGCATTTACACAAGTATATTTATTTGTATGTAAATCTGCATGTCAGGGAGTTTTCAGTGTTCAGGATTGTTGTGAGCTGTAATGGGGTGTGGCTGTGTGTTTATGTGGCACTCGGCTCCTTACTGCCCTCTATTGGATGAATGAGAAATGCATGAGAGAATCCTACTGTATCATATTTGCTAAATATTTCTGAGGCATCTAATTAAATGATCAACATGATCCAACCTTTGCTGCAAAATCTGTTGCACTCAATCTACTCCATGCCTTCTGTCAACTGATTGATAGTTTAGACCTTTAGCAAGTAAAAGGCCTTTTAGTATAATTGTACAAACGTCCACCTTCAGCTCATGCTTCACGTGTCATGTTTTGCTGTGAACATATATATTGTTAGCAATATTTCAAGTTACACTTACTGGACACTTATCATTTTGTAGACAAATTGTTCATATGCGAGTCTAAAATACGATCATCAGTCTTTTGAGGAATGTTTATTTGTTCAGCTCAGTCATCTTTGTATTGTATTGCATTCTATGTTTTGATAATCAATCTGAGCATTTAAATATCATCTTACTGAGACATATTATTGGCAGATATAGAGTGACGACTGACTATTTCTATCATTTTATGTAAGTTGTCGCTATACAGTTATAAGGATCTCATTGATTTGCAATACAAGCATCACAATTCCTTCACTTTTTGTCCATATAAATATCATTATCTGCACAAAATTGAATATTTTCGCTTCGTTTGGGCTTCTGAAATAAACTGAGCTGGTTTTTCCTCCATGTTCTCACTACATCATACTATATGAGCCATAAAAGCCTGATGGATCAAATATGACACCCAACAAAAAACACATGTACAAAATATAAAATATGTATTTTTCCAGAAAGGTTAAAAAATATATATTTTATCACTATTATTTCATATGTCAGGCTTTACAGAGTTACATTTTATGGCCTGGTTTAATTATTTAGTTAGTATGGAAACTTAAAAGCCCATCATTATACATAACAGCTTATTTGTTGTTGCTTATATGTTAAAAAATTTACCTAAGCCTGCAGAGTATTGTCTGGCTGAACATTGTCATGTATTGTCTGTCTGTTCACAGGATGATAAAGGGCAAATTTGACGATGATGATGGTATTGACTTGGACAACATGGAGAAATTCCTGCCTAGCCTGCCGGTAAGAAACTATCTCAAGCTTTTACTCCTCCTTCAGCCTTCTGGAGTCTGTCTGCAATCAGGAAGAAAAGATGTGAAGCAGAGATGTGTTCTGCTGTGTACCATCAGTGTGTATAGAAGAGCTCTCTCTGCTGGAGAGATGCTGGAACATGTTTTATTTGAACTGATCCAACACTGACATCTAGTGGTGTGTGATGACAGTGTGTGTGATATTACTGCATTTGGCTCATGTAGGACGCTTGTTTCTGCTCAGGAATGTGCTATTTACACTGAGAATGGTATGAATTACACCAGCCTTCTGAGTTAGTGTTAGTTTGTCTGTCTAATTCAAGCTAAGTCGAGTTTGTCTACGTGTCCTCTTGTTCTGAGACACACAATTAAGTGTTTTAATGCAGTTTTTCCCAAACAGTATGTGAGATTATGAAGTTGCTACAGCAGATTATATATGTGCATTGATTATTAATTTTAAGGTGAATTTTAGTAATGAGTTTAGCTAGATACTAACATGCAAAGTAGTCATTACATTAGTCTGAAATTTAATGTTCATGTATTTGTGAACTGCTGTAGCAACTTCAGCTTCGCATTCACCTCCATTTACCTACAGAAGGAGTCAAGAGAGAATGATGATAAAAGGATATTTCAAAACAAAAGAAATTATGATGTGGTGGCACTGTTGACCAGGGTTATTAAAGTTAACTAAAAACAAGTGCTGTCAAACGATTAATCGCATCCAAAATAAAAGTTTTTGTTTACATAATATATGTGTGTGTACTGTGTATATTTATTATGTCTATATAAATACACACACATGCATGTATATATTTAAGAAAAATATGCTATGTTTATATATTAAATATATTTATCTGTAATATAAATATATACATGTAAATATTTTCAAAATATATACTGTGTACACAGTACACACACATATATTGTGTAAACAAAAACGTTTATTTTGGATACGATTAATCGTTTGACAGCACTACTAAAAACCATTAAATATTAAACAAAAACATATTTCAGCTAGCTGCCAAGGCAACATTTCTCATTTTCATTTAGTTACTAACTTGATGTACCAAAATAACTCAAACAAAAACTAAAACGTAAAGTAAATGAAAAACTATGTGGACATAAATTTAAGAAAAAAAAAACATTAGCAAACGTGAAAAAAACAAGCAACAAAATTACAAAACTTTAAATTAAATTAAGCTGAAAATAGAAAAAAAAACTACAATGATGCTAAAATAACAAAGCTGTTAGTAGTATATCAGTATGTACTTTCTCATCTCCTGCTTTTCCGTTAGTGGCGTGGCGCCATCTAGTGGTTTCATAATGTCATCACCAATAAACTGTAAAAGCATAGATTTCTTTTTCTTTCTATCTTTTTTTTCTTTGTGCTGTGTCTGGCCGCCGGTGAGTTTTTCGATCCACCCAGCAGGATGTTGTTAGCGTGGCAGCGGCGGGTCAGAAGGTCATCTGCGGGCAGTGTCTGGACGCGGTGCTGGCAGACAGGGTGGAGTGTGTGTGTGATGCCAGCCATTGTTCTTACTCAAGTGATCTGTTGTCTTTCCCCTTGTTCTCTGTGATTTTATGTGCGTCTATTTATTTAAACACTTTAAAGGTGAACATGCAGATTGTTGGGTGTTAAAATTAACACTTTTTACCGTTTTTGGGTTCAGAACATGGAAGAAAGTTATAGTTGAGTACACGTCTATAGAGGTACATGGAAAACCATAGCAAATATAATTTTTGTGTTTCTATTTTCTCTAAAAGCAAAAGAAAAAATCCACAATGCAAAAAAAGAGGAAAAATTATATAAAGGGGCGGGAGAGAGAAAGATGTTAAAGTATAGTGTTAGAAAATTTTCTTTTGCTCACCAAGGTTGCATTCATTTAATCACAAATACAGTAAATATAGTTTCTATTAGAACATATTTTGAAATGTAATTTATTTCTGTGATCAAAGCTGAATTTTCAGCATCATTACTCCAGTCTTCAGTGTCACATGATTAGAAATCATTCTAATATGCTGATTTGCTACTCAATAAACATTTTTGATTATTATCAATGTTGAAAACACTTGTGCTGCCCAATATTGTGTGGAAACTGTGATACATTTAATTTTTCAGGATTCCTTGATGAATCAAAAGTTCAAAAGAACAGTTTTTCTTTCAAATATAATTATTTTGCAACATAAATGTCTTTAATGTCACTTTTGATAAATTTAATGCAATAAAAATATTAATTTCTTTTAAAAAATATTGCATGTACATTACATGTAAAAAAACAAACAAAAAAAAACTAGATTTATGATGATATTTATTGTGGTGAATTATACTCATACTGGAAAGGGTCCAGACAACAGTGTGAGGTCAGCCAATCACAACAGAGCTCATTTGCATACTAGACTGACAGGTGTTTATAATGAGTTTGAGTTGAAGAATCTTCTCCCGTCAGAGTTGTGTGAAATAATTGTTGGCATGAATAATTTATTTTAGTTACAAACAGACACACACACACACACACACACACATGCAGTCTACATCTCTAATCCAAGACCTCACTGACCACTTAAGTGTGTGTGTGTGTGTGTGTGTGTGTGTGTGTGTGTCAGGCGAGTGATTTTTGTAGCTGTAGAGTTTGTCACCTGATACACAATATCCTGCCAGATTCACATGCCCTGTGGCACAGACACACACACACACACAATCTGGGTGTTTGGCTGGTGTGTTTATATTGTGTGTTGTTGTTCTGTTTATTTGTTGTGGATGTGTGTGTGTGTGTGTGTCTCATTGTGAGCGGATGTTTCTGCGCACTGTAAACTTTTATTGTCTTTAATACAGAGCAGAAGGAAGTGATACACCGTGTGTGTGTGTGTGTGTGTGTGTGTGTGTGTGTGTGTGTGTGTGTGT
>NW_015548202.1:135474-141233 GCF_001515605.1 Sinocyclocheilus anshuiensis | reverse complement strand
ACGGCATTTATTAATCTTTGTTAATGTTATCTTTGTAATCTTTGTCAACATTAACTGATGATGATGCACTTTTTGGTTTTAAAAAATCATTAACAAATGTTGAAATGAACAATAAGATTGCAAAATACTCTAGAAGTATAGTTCATTGCTTGGGGGAAGTCGTGGCCTAATGGTTAGAGAGTCGGACTCGTAACCCAAAGGTTGTGGGTTCGAGTCTCGTACCGTCAGTGATTGTGGGTGGGGGAAGTGAATGTACAGCACTCTCTCCCACCTTCAATACCACGACTGAGATGCCCTTGAGCAAGGCACCGAACCCCCAACTGCTCCCCGGGCGCCGCAGCATAAATGGCTGCCCACTGCTCCGGGTGTGCGTTCACGGTGTGTGTGTGTTCATTGCTGTGTGTGTGCACTAAGGATGGGTTAAATGCAGAGCACTAATTCCTAGTATGGGTCACCGTACTTGGCCACGTCACGTCACTCACTCGTCACTTGTTCACGTTAGCTAATAATGCTACTGTTGACGACTTAGAATGTTACTGGTAAATCTGACCAAACCTTGCTTTTGAGGATAAGATGCACAAAGATTCATAAGTAATTTTTTTTTTAGTATTTGTTATAGTCTATAGTCATTATAATTTATGTAAACATAGCGGAAATCAATAGCATTAACTAATTTAAATAGATTAAATGTGTGAGTGTGTATGTAAGTATTTATATGTACTTTTTGATTTTAAAAAGTTGTTAGTAAATGTTGAGATTAACATTAAGATTAATAAATGCTGTAGAATTATTGTTCATGTTTTTGTAGCCCGTTAACTAAACTAAACCTACTAAACTTTGTGGTAATGCTTTACTTAAAGCCTTTATATATAATGCATTATAAAAGTAGTTTTAATGCATTAATTGTGCCTTGTGATGCACATTTTAATGCATTGTATGATGAAGTATAATGCATTAAAACACATGACAAACAAACCTTTATATGTAATGCATTTTATCTTTGCATTTTAACTAACAATTATTTATGAAAAGATATCATGCTTCACAACTTTCATTATGAATAACTTTATAATGCATTATACATTAAGACTTTTAGTAAAGTGTTGTTTTGATAACTGAGACTAAAATTATTAATAAAACGGTAAATATTATTCTCTTTTAGAATTTGTGTAATAGTCATTATAATTTATATAAAAATAGCAAAAATCAATAGCATGACCATTTAAATAGATGAAAAGTGTGTGTGTGTGTGTGTGTGTGTGTGTGTGTGTGTCTTTATTTTGGGTGAAAACACTGATTTCATGTTTTTTGCATCATATGTTTTGACTCATATGCATCTCTATAGTGTGTGTGTGTGTGAGACACAGTCAGTGGTCTGTCTGCGACGGGTCAGATATTGTAGACATGTCTAGTTACTGCAGAACAAAAGGCCTCCAGCAGGCCAGACACTGAGCGCTCGCTCCCCTGAGCTACGTGTAGCCCGGAGCGAGAGAGACCCCGGCAGATCTGTCACAGAACAATGAGGAGGTGAGACACCCCTCCCTTTCCTGTGATTGTCAACCACACACACAGCTCCTACCTGCTCGCTCGCTCTCTCTGTCGTAACGCTGGAATGAGGAGGTCAGTGAGGGAATCTTGGATGCGGATTCGTCTGTTGGGAGTTGAGGAATTTGTGGGAGGATGCTTGTTGGCCGATTCAAGCGACTGTATCATAACGTGTCGTGTTACAAAACCCACCGCTTTAGGGATAAAATACAACTATTTTAAAGTACATGTGTGCATGTGAGAGAGATATACAGTGTCTTATCAGTGCATCACTAGTACTGCTACTCATAGTGAGAGTTTAGAGTTTGTGCTTCAATCATTTGTCTTGTTTATTTACTAAGCAACTGCATAGCAACTGCCTGGTTACAAACTATTAACAGCCTAGTAACCACATAGCAACTCCCTGGTGACCAACCAGAATAGCCTCATAACCACATAGCAACTCCCTGGTGACCAATCAAAACAGCCTAGTAACCGCATAGCAGCTCCCTGGTGACCAACTAGAACAGCTTAGTAAATGAATAGCAACTGCCTAGTGACCAACCAGAATAGCCTAGCAACTGCCTGGTGACAAACCATATCAGTGACCACATTGCAACTCCCTGGTGACCAACCAGAACAGCTTAGTAACCGCATGGCAACTTCCCGGTGACCAACCGGAACAGCCTAGTAACCACGTAGCAACTCCCCGGTGGCCAACCGGAACAGCCTAGTAACCATATAGCAACTCCCCGGTGACCAACTGGAACAGCCTAGCAACTGCATAGCAACCGCATGATGACTTCATAGCAACTCCCTGGTGTAACCACATAGCAACTCCCTGGTGACCAACCAGAATAGCCTCATAACCACATAGCAACTCCCTGGTGACCAATCAAAACAGCCTAGTAACCGCATAGCAGCTCCCTGGTGACCAACTAGAACAGCTTAGTAAATGAATAGCAACTGCCTAGTGACCAACCAGAATAGCCTAGCAACTGCCTGGTGACAAACCATATCAGTGACCACATTGCAACTCCCTGGTGACCAACCAGAACAGCTTAGTAACCGCATGGCAACTTCCCGGTGACCAACCGGAACAGCCTAGTAACCACGTAGCAACTCCCCGGTGGCCAACCGGAACAGCCTAGTAACCATATAGCAACTCCCTGGTGACCAACTGGAACAGCCTAGCAACTGCATAGCAACCGCATGATGACTTCATAGCAACTCCCTGGTGGCAAATCAGAACAGCCTAGTAAACTCATACCAACTGCCTAGTGACAAACCAGAACAGCCTAGTAACCGCATAGCAACTGCCTAGTGACAAACCAGAACAGCCTAGTAACCGCATAGCAACTGCCTAGTGACAAACCAGAACAGCATAGCAACTCCCTAGTGACAAATCAGAATAGCCTAGTAACCGCATAGCAACTGCCTAGTGACAAATCAGAACAGCATAGCAACTGCATAGCAATGCCATAGCAACCACTCTCAGCATGGTAGCAAAAGAATAGAAATGTGTTAGAAATCTGTGTAGAATTCTGATGATTCGGAATCTGAAAATGCAGTGATGTAGTTTTGTTTGCTAGTTGAGGAGTGTGTTTGAGTGTGAGATCATGTGCCGACTCTTTACCTAATTGGGCCTGAGAGAGCCATGATGTCTATCCCATCATAAACGCTCAGAGACTCGAACCCACGTCACCTGGCAACCAGACCAACACACTCGCTGCAGACTCGTCCAAAGGAACGTAAACCGCAGGCTGCTGTAAACAACACATGGGTCACTGCTGAACTCACTTCATACACACTCTTGAGAGATTGTGTGCTACACTCTTCATCTGGGGAGCTAAAGAATCCACACTGAAATTAAACAAGAATTGACTTGGATTCTGCAGCAGCCAGAATGTGTTTTTTTATGAGTATTTTTTTTTTAGCCTTTGTTTTAGTGGTCAATAATTTTTCTCCAGGTGTCCAGAATCTGGAAATATCAGGGAATGTTAAAACTCTGATTCCCAGGCCTGTGAAAGTCATGGAAATTAAAGGGGTCGTATGATGCGATTTCAAGTTTTCCTTTCGCTTTGGAGTGTGTTACAAGCTGTTCATGCATTTATAAGATCCGTAAAGTTGCAAAGACTAAAGTCTCAAACCCAAAGAGATGTTCTTTATAAAAGTTAAGACTCGTCCACGCCCTCCTAAAACGGCTCGTTCTAACACGCCCCCACATACCCACGTCACGATGTGGGAAGATTTGCATAACACCGCCCAAATGTTCACGCAAAGAAAGAAGAGGTAACTTTTATTCTCGCTGTAGTATTGTTGCCGCCACCGCAATGTTGTATAGATGCTGTGTGTTTCCAAATATGGTAAGGGGCGTAACATTTCCGTCACACGCTTGAGGTATTCGGCCAATCACAACCACTGGATAGCTGGCCAATCACAGCACACCTCGCTTTTCAGAACTTTGTAAAGAACTTTTCAGAACTTTTTTTTTTTTTTTAACTTTGTAATAAACATCGACACGTTTCAGAAAGGCGGGGCAGAGAGGAGCAACAATAATGTACGGTATGTGGAAATAATGTAGAATAATTTTTTTAACCTTAAACCACATAAACACATTGCATTACACCAAATACACAAAATAATGTTTTTTTAGCATTGTCATATGACCCCTTTAAACATTTCCATTGTAAAAATTGATTTTTCCTAGTCATGCTCATTGCAAAACTATTGCATTGGCTGGAAATTGCAGTTTGTGAGTGTAACAACTATAAAATGATTCTTACAAATGCTTATCTAGTAACTGTGTTATTTTAGTATTTATATACCTGTACTATTATAGTATTTATTATTAATTTTAAATTTGAAATGTTGTCTTTGCAACTAACTGAAATATACTGAGTTTAAGTTTTTTATCTAATACTTATATTTTATATGAATTCAGCTATATTTCAATTAACGAAAATTATATCTTATAGTTTTAGTTAACCAGTGATCATGAACGGCTGAAAAAAAGTCATGGAAATGTATTGGTCTAAAGGTGTGGGAACCCTGATTCTCAGTCCCTCTTTCTCTTAGGAAATCCTTCGAGTGTGTGTGTGTGTGTGTGTGTGTGTGTGTGTGTTTGTTAGTGTGTGTGTGCGTGCAGTTGCTTCGATTGGAAGGTGTCCAGTCTCTCTCTCTCTGCGCATGCCAAGTGTGGGGCTCTTTGACTGATGGTTCATTGTCTTCCTCATTCCACCCGCTAGCGGCGCAGGAATTCCTGTGTCACTTTCCCTCTTGGAATTCCGCCTCATCATCCGGAATGTCGTGACACAGACGCATGAACAGGAAAAGGGTCACGTTAATACCAGAGGTGACGGCTTCAGTCATCCGGCAATAGTCAGGCTAACAAAGAGCTTTCTCTGTCCGGTGGACACTAAGTTTAGAATCACAGATCTCACACGGGACGCTCCGGCTGTCTTCAAACAGCCTGCAAATGTTTGTTTTTTTTTGGTGGATCCGCATCGCATGTTGTCTTAACAGCAAAATAAAAGCATGAAATTTTAAGTTTCTGTTTACCAAATCAAAATTGTTCATCCTACCTTCAGAAATCATCTGGATACTTTAGCTAGATACAGAATTTATGGACTTCGTTAAATATGTAAAACACTTTTCAAGGAATTATTGGAAAGCAGCTTTTGAATTATTTACAGATGTTTCCAGCTTATTTCCATGATAAATATATTTTGTATATAAATACACACACACACATACACAAACAATTATGCTAAAAAAAATTAAATATAAATTTATGTAATATATTTTTGAACATAATTGTAAGACACTCCATCAGCTGTAAATGTGTGTGTGTGTGTGTGTGTGTATATATATATATATATATATATATATATATATTATTGATATATTAATTATATAATTAAATGCTAAGTGGGTTTAAGAAAACCACTTTCTTAGAAATTATTTGAAATCAGCCGTTTGAATTCTTTCCAGATGTCTGGGTTTTAAAGCTGATGGAGTGTCTTACTGAAGACCTGTAGAGTCTCTCTGGCTAATCTTTCTGAAATTAGTTCTGCTCGTACTGTTTAAATCAGAGGATGTAATATTCTCTCTGTCACGGTTCGTCAGTGTCCTGTGACGGGAAACGTCCTCGCTCACTTCAGGTTAATGCCCGCTTTCATAATCCACGGCGTTTGAAATCCCATAACCCTCTAATATCATCTTGTGCAGGGAAA
>NW_015548202.1:116609-135452 GCF_001515605.1 Sinocyclocheilus anshuiensis | reverse complement strand
GAAAGTTGATGTTGTTTCTGTGAGGGAAGGTTTCGTGTCGTTTTATTGGCACGAGTGAATGTTGAGCTCAGGTTCTGTGGGTATAGATCTCGTTAGCGGTGATGGTCGTGATGATTTCAGGACCGATGTCAAGCGTAATCCTACCCTCCTTGACAAATCTAAACTCTCTTGGACCCTTAAACGACCTCCCCTGGATAGAAGAGAGAGTCTTTCTGTGTATCAGCTTTGGTGGCTAATTAGAAATAATAAATATTGCTTGTCAAAAAGTCAAGTAAAACGCATCGTTTTATATCTTTTTCTCACATTACATTTTAAAACTGAATATTAATAAAAATATTTTTTGTAAATGTATTGTTTAAATAGCCTTTATTAATAGTTTAATATAATTTATATTTTTTATTAAGTATTTTTATATTATTTTAGTAAGTAGGATTTATCATTACAGTAAAAGTCATATTATACATTATACACATTGTATAACTATAGTTACAAAGGGGCAAATTAAATTGTGTTATGAGGTACATTATTGTCTATGATGTTTGCTATACATAATCGTACTAAATCTTTGTAGAATTTCTAAAAATGCTCTCTGTTATTGTCACGATTCGCTACTGTGAGGAGCACGGAGCGAGGAACGAGGAGACGTGGAGTAGACTTCTAACAAACAGACTTTAATAAACATCCAATGGAACCAGGAAAACACACGTGGCGGGGAAAGATGAACATTCAATACCAGACAAAGGAACTCTGAATAGGACTCACTTAAATACACAGGACTTGACAAGGGTATGACGAGACACACCTGGAACTAATGAACAATCAAACACATGGGAAAAATAGGTCAGGGCAGGCACGTGGAGAGGGAAAATCACACAGATAGAGTCCGGGGGCGTGACAGTTATACCTGTAATACCCCATTTTAAATATTAAATATTTTTTTATTTTATTTCATTTTACACAAAAGAAAGATGCTATTATATAGTCAATGTTATATCCTGGACGTGGGTTTTTATATGATATGTGGAGAGACATTTGCTTGACACCGTAACCTAGACCTCGACTTCTCACCGTTACATCATCATTACCTCACCCCTGTATGTCTGTGCAGACCAATCAGGTCTGAGTGGGAGGAGTCATCATTCCCCACTCTGTGAACATGGATTCCGTTGTGAGCTTTGACCTCTGGAATGTGGCGGTATGAATAAGTTTCCTGCTGCGGGTGACTCCCCCGCCTTCCCGCCCTCCGCAGTCACGCATGCATCTGACCAACAATCCTACAGCCTGGGGTCAAAGGTCATGCTCAGCGGGGATCTGTGTGTCACTGGCTTTGATCCGTCTGCTCATTCGCATTTTCACATTTAATAAAAACAATCAGCCCTTATTTCAAATAAACCGAGGGTCTTCTCCCTGCAGATTATTCATCACATTCTTTACGTCTCAAAGAAAACCTGCTTTCCTTGTAATAGTTTACTTTTTTGCCCAGGAATCATAATTGAGGACTTTAATCATGGCAAACGAAAACCCGTGCCTCGCTTTCCTTGGTTTCACGCTTGTGCAAATATTGACATATTTAGGCGCTTTGAAGTCTGAATGTGTTTGGTGTGGTTGCGATTATCATCTGGAGAACATTAGAGCGGAGACATCCAACTTGTGACATCCTGCAGGACTGCAACAGTAGCTCCACACACACACACACACACACACACACACACACACTAAAGATGAATGGACGCGTGAGGACCCGCCTCTTTCGTAAGGATGTTCCTCATGAAGTTTAGAAACTCGTAGACTTGATCGATTCTGATGGAACGAAACCAAAAATTACAGTTGTATCCTCACAAGTCTTTCCGTTGTCTTTATGGCTGCTTTCAAACTGTCAGATGGGTGCATTTTTGTTTTCCACAGACATCTGGCGCACATCAGAACCTTTTCTTGCATGTAAACGGCAAATTGCTTATAAGATGAGACTTTTTGGTATCTGATATGGGCTGCTTTTACATATGGACATCTGACCCATATCTAAACACTCATCAGATCTAGTTCTCCTCTGAATGCTGGAGTTTTGGCATGTGAAACAATGGCAGGAATAATGTAAGGACTTGATTTTGGCCGTCTGTATTTGATTGGATGGTAATCATTGCTCAACTGTCACTTTACATCGCAATACTGTATTGCAAATATATATTAATAAAATTGAATTAGTAAATTATTTAAATACTTCTCAGAATTTGAGAGATAAACTTGCAAATGCAAGGTGAAAGTCAGAATTATGAAATACAAAGTTGCAGTTACTGTTTTTGTTTTTTATTCTGAGGCAGGAATAAACTGAATTGTGAGATGAAAATGAAGAAATTTGAGTAACAACAACAAATTGCAAGATGTAAACTCAAAATTACGAGTTTATGACTTGCAATTGCAAGAAAACAAGAAAAATGTCTGAATTACGAGATAAAAAGTTGCAATTATCTTTATTTTTTATTCTGTGGCAGAAACAAGCTTCCATATACATCTGTCTATCTGTCTGTCATCTATCTATCTATCTATCTATCTATCTATCATCTTGTCTGTCTGTCTGTCTGTCTATCTGTCTGTCTGTCTGTCTGTCTGTCTGTGTCATTTTGTCAGTTTGACATTTTTGCTAAAACTGACCCATTACTTGACAGTTTAACAATGATTACAATCCAATGAAATTCAGATGGTTAAAATCAAATCCCACCCTTCATTATCTGAATCTGAATGAAGATCTGTGTATTTTTTACAAAAATAAAAATACAATTTTATATATATATATATACGTTTTTCGAATGCATGGGAATTTAGAAATGTCAAGTTGTTTGTTACAATATCCTTTCCTCATAATAATGTATTCTATGTAAAAGAGCAACCAAAACATTCTTCAGACATTCACTGCTTGTTTCTGCAGAAGAAAGTAAGTCATACAGGTTTGTAACAACTCAAATTTTTTCTTTTTTTTTCATTTCAGTTTCTCACTTCAGTCTGAGCCAGTCAAGTGTGTGTATCCCTGCCAGATGTTTGACGTGATGTTTTATCATCATGAATACATCCGGTTGTGTTTTCTTAAGTTTCGGTTGTTTTTGTCGTTTCTTGTAATAAATGTGATGGCTGGCGACTCTCTGTGTCCGGCTCTGGCAGGCTTTCTGTGTGGGGGCGGGGTTAAGCGTTAGAAGCCCTTATTACCACGCCGACGAGGAAAAGCAGCCAATTACACTAATCTCCCGCCACATCTGTGTCCAATCAGAGACAGCCAATCAGCACACAGTGGTTTTGGCTTCAGAGCCTCGGGTTAGAAAGAGAAACCCTGAGGACCGTGTGTGTGTGTGTGTGTGTGTGTGTGTGTGGATGCTGCCACCGCAGCTCAGAGCTCAAGAATGTTCCATTATGCTGTGAAATGGAAGGTTGTCAGAGTGTAGGGTTTTATTACCCATCATGCACCAAAACTTGTTTCCCAGATCCTGTCGATAAACCTTGGCATTTTAACCTCCTGTAGTATCCAAGAGAGACTGAAAAGCTTTATCTGTAGTTTGTGGTGTGTTTGTAGATGATGTTCATGCAGACTGAGCTCTGAATCACATGCACAAACACACACAGATCTGCATTCACATCTTCATGTACTTTCATGTGAAACAATATTATGAATGATGAAGGGTGGGATTTGATTTTAACCATCTGCATTTGATTGAATTTGTAATCATTGCTAAACTGTTAAGTAATGGGTCATATATGACAATATTATCAAAAATGTCAAACTGATCAAATTACTGTAATGCAAAATAGTGATACAAAGCTCAGTTATTTTTATTTTTTTTACAAATACAAGAAAAATGGGGGGGTATTTTGCCAAATATTTGTAAATATTTTGAAATGAAAAGTGTCCATTTATATTATAAATATTTTAATAATTTGATATTATTAATTTATACAAATTATATTAATATGTGTATAATACATTACATTAAAATGTAATTACATTAATATAATCATTTATACACAAAATATGTATGAAGAATATAATTAATTCATATTAAAATCATACAGACACATTGTTAATGCATGATGTGTGTGTATACTGTATATTTTCAAACAATATTTTAAAAAATCCTGGTTGTATTTGTTTTCCAAAATTAATTTGTTGTTGTATAAGATTTTTTTTTTTATTCTTTTTTATTATGTAATTATATACAACTGTTATGGAAATCACCATTGAAAATAATGAGAATTAAAACAAAACATTACAGTAATGAGAGTTTCTGAGGAAGTGTGCAATCATTATCGTGAAAAAAATTGCAATGATCCAGAAATAATAAAAAATGTCAAACTGACAAAATTACTGTAATGCAAAATATTAATACAAAGCTCAGTTACTTTTTTACAAATACAACAAAGATGCATGCATAATTTTTGAAACAAACTGTGTCTGTGTGTAGAGTATTTTGCCAAATATTTTAAAACATTTTATGATGTGTTTGTTTAAATTATACATCTTTTAATAATTTTGTATTTCTTATATATACAAATTACATTAATATTATTTGTATAATACATTACATTAATATATGTAATAATTATGTAATATGTAATTACATTAATATAATAATCATTAAGAGTTAATACATGCACAAAATATATATGAAGAATATATTATTAATTAATATAAAAATCATACACAAAAATGTTAATGCATGCGTGTATACTGTATATTTTCAAAAAATATTATATCCCGGTTGTATTTGTTGATAAAATAATTTTTTAGTTGTTGTTGTACAAAATTTTTAATTCAATTATTTTTTATGTAATTATATAAAACATTTATGGAAATCACCATTGAAAATAATGAGAGTTAAAACAAAACATTACAATAATGAGAGTTTGTGCATGTGTATAATTATCATGAAAATAAAATAATAAAAATCTTGAAATAATATACTAACAAATGTTTAACATTTCTGCAAAATGTAATTTTTTTTTGTGCTTGAGGTTCGCGCTTATATACAAACTGTACAGACTTTTTGTTTTGGCGTTTCTCATGTGATTTTCTCTTTCTTTCTGCAGGTTTTTTCTCCTCTGCCTAATGAAGCTGAGATCGCACACACGAAAAAACAGTTTCGTCGCCGCAGAAATGACCGCCGGTGAGTCACTCCGTCTCAGTGTTACTGTCCGACTCTCTTCCAGTTGTTTTGCGCAAACGTTACGCACAGAACACTGACGTTAGACTCGTAAAGCAGAGAAAACAGCAGCTCACACTTTCCACTCGAGTCAGACTGTTAATGCGGTGAGAGCGTCAGCCGTGGCGGTGTGTAAAACGTAACACTCTGTATCTGCGTGTTCTTTACTCAGAGTCTTCTCTTTTAATCCATTAAAGCACTTCCACTCTTTTTCTTTTACGTTTTGACTTTGACCTCATCGGAAAAGTTCTCTGTTGTAATTTGCAGTTGCTAAGAAACGGCAAAAAAGAAAATATCTTGGTCTAAACTTGTGCGAAAGAAAAGGAGGGAGAAAGAAGGCAAAAGCTTTGTGTTATTCAGGGCCTTGTTGATGTGAAGAAAGTCCTTGTGTGTGACTGCATGTCTTCGCTGGACGCTTCTCATGTGTGCTTTGTGATGCCGCTGGATTCGAGGACGTTTACGCTGAGGTTTTGGCTTTCTTTGACGGGACGTGTGGAACTGAATAGATGGTTTATATGTGATTAAAGGCTCTCAGATTCCCAAAATGCTCTGCTGCCTGTCCTTTAGTGGCCTTTACTGGTGCTTTTGATGCCTGCGAGTCAGGGTTTGTATAGTTAACTAAAACCATGAAAAGATTTTGATACTTGAAACTAAAATAAAATAAAATATCTAAAAAGAATGTAACTTGTTTCTTTACAAAATGACTAAAACTGTAACAAAAATTAAAATAAACATGATTAAAAATAACATTAAAACGAATAAATATCTAAACAAACATATAAATATATAACCAAACATTTTTGTTTCTTGAAATATAGTAAACTGAAATGAAATAAAATAAAATATAGAAAACTTATTTCTTTTCAAAATTACTAAAACTGTAAGGAAAATTAAAATAAATATTATTAAAAATAAAATTAAAATGAATAAATATTAATATCTAAACAGACATTTTTTGTCTTAAACGGAAATGTACTAAAATAACAAAAAGTAAAAAATAAAAACTCTATAGGCATATTTAAAAGTACATAAATAAATAAAAATGACAAACAATAAAATTACTAAATCTTTATCTAACAAATAAATAATTACAAAAATAATATTTAAATAAATGAATATTAATATACAAAACAAACATTATTGTTTCTTGAAAAAATCCAATATATATAAATATTAAAATGAATAAATATTAATATACAAATATGATGAATATAATATACAAATAATAATAGCATCTCAATGATACGATTTAGTTTTTTTGTTTTTCAAAAAAATCCAGTTATTTACTATAAGATTAAGTTAAAGAGTCAATTTTATGATAATTATTGGTCTTAAATTTGAGTATATGTGTCGTACCCCAATGATAAGTAGCTTAGCAACCACTCTAAACACCCTAGCAACCATACAGCAATGCAATAATACATCTCAGAATGCCTTAGCAATTGCATAGCAACACCCGGGTAACCACCAACAGCATCCTAGCATTGTGTTTGTGAGTTTTGCACTAGCAAACAACACAAATAGCGTACAATATCATTTTTTAACATGTCTTACTTGGCTTTCAGACCACAGAATATGAGAATATGTCCGCTTTGACTGTTAAAGTTGGATGTAAGAGAAAAAACAATCTAGGGAACAATTTCTCTCTCTCTCTGTCTGTCTGTGTGTGTGTGTGTGTGTGTGTGTGTCTACACTACACAAGATGATTCTCTTCCCACATCTCTCTCTCTCTCTCTCTCTCTCCCACTCCTCTAACAGAAGGCTTTTCAGCCTGTTATTGCTGCTGTTGGCCACCCACAATGCTTTGCTCCTGCCAGAGAGGACTCTGTGGTCGTGTTGTTTGTTGGCATCGCTTCTTGTCTTTTCTTTCTCACTCACTCTCAATCTCTCTCTTTAGATTAGTTTGCTGAATCTAAACATCTTCGCAGTCACGCTTATGAACTGCAGCATTTCGCTGACAGGAAAGCAGCAGCAGTTTGACTTCATTTATACCAATGACTTAAGAGAGGTTACTGATCAGATGAACATCAGAATGATTTCTGAAGACTGGAGTAATGATGCTGAAAATTCAGCTTTGATCACAGCAATAAAATATATTTTAAAATATATTTACATAGGAAACCATTATTTTATATTGTAATAATATTTCACATTTTTACAGTTTTCACTGTAATTTTGATTTCAATAAATGCAGCCTTGGTGAGCAGAAGAGACTTCTTTCAAAAACGGTATATTATAAATCATACCAACCCCAAATTTTGAATGGTCTTTTCTTTTCTTTTATAACACAGACCTGTTTTAATTGGCATCGTTTGAGATAGAGGAATATGCTTCTCAGGTCTATGTAGGCTTTTTTGGCATGCTTCAGTAGTTCAGAGCCTTTAAAGAAGCTCAATATCAGGTGAATTCACAGCTGATGACTCAAATCTACATTCTGATGGACTGAAATAAACCCACACCCTGTTCATCCGCTGGATGAGGAGTGATGAGGACCTTCACGATTGAAGAGAGAGGGACGATATGGACACAAAAAGCATCAGGAGTTTTTCTTTGAGGATCCTTGGCATAGGAAATGCACATGCTGCTCACAGAAAGTGTTTCGTCAGTGTTTCATATTTTGAAGAAACTTCACCGAAACCATCCTGTCTTTTCGTATTTACTGCAAGATATCTTTGGTTTTCACAGCTTTATGTAAATGCAGATGCCTATTGTTGCCCTTAAACCCTGTAGCTCCTTAAACATTAAATTTTTTAATTAACTTTTTTATTTTATTTGTTATTGTTTTTATTTATTTTTATTTTCTTATTTTATTTAATTTTTTACTGATTTTATTTTATTCTATTTAATTTTGTCCCTAGTAGGTTTCATAATGGTCCCAATCATTTACTCCTGCATTTTCCCACCTTTCCTCTCCAAAACCATCCTGTCGTTTCTTATTTACTGCAATGTTTCATTGGTTTTTGCAGCATAATGTAGATGCCATGTCATTTTGTCACCCTTAAATCCTGTAGCTCCTGTAAACTTTTTTTATTTTATTTTATTTTGTTTTTCGTATTATTTTTATTTAATTTTCTTCTGCATTTTTGTTTTGTATTTATTTTGCAGCATTTATTTTGTTTTCGTAGCATTATGTAGATACCTTTAACAATGTAGCTACTGTAACATTTTAGTTATTTTATTGCATTTTATTTTATTTTTTTAGCTCCAATAGATTTCAGTAGATCTTTCAATAGATTAGCTCTCGGTAGATTTTGTAATTGTCCCAATCATTTACTCCTGCATTTTTGTGTTAGTTGTTACTGTTCCGTCTCCTTTTTCTTTTGTTCTTCCTGCTTTATTTAGTTCTCTCGTATCTTCTTGTTTTCCATCCCTGCTTGTTTCCACCCTCCCATCCACATTGTTCACGTGTCGTCTCCCTGTGGTACCCATAGCCGATCCGATCCACCCCAGGACCAGCTGACGGTGCTGCTGCCGGCCGAGGGGAAGCGGCAAGTGTCCAGGTCAGTGTCTCAAACGGGTCCAGCTCCTGAATCCTGTCCGCTTACTCTTGTTCTTCCACTTACAAGCTTGGCTCACAAAAACCGGACTCCTGAACTTCTTATGGGATCCGAACCGCTCTTGGGATTCAAACTAACCATCTTCTGACTGGATCTGTGACCCTGAGGTCCTGTTTGCTTTATTCTACTTGCACAACATAAATCCTCTGAACAGTACGTTCTCATCCTCTTCTGCCTCTCTTCAGTTGAGTCATCATTAATCTGCAAACTATCTCCGTACAGTAAGTCCAGTACGGAACGGAAATCTAAATCCAAAGGCATTAAGGTGGCGGGTAAGAGGGATATTAATGAAGGTCATTAATGGTGTTCAGCTGCCATGGTTGGAGAAGATCTGGTGGAGTGAAAGGTGTGCTAAACAATTGGTGTCAAACAATTATGGATTTTTTGATGGCCAAGCTGATATATATAAAAAACTTGTCGTCCAATACGGATTATTAAAAAGGCCAAATATCGTCCGATTTATCGCTCTTGGCAATATATCGGTTGACCACTACTAGACATATATGTATAAAATCTCACACTTAATTTAAAGAAAAACGTATCGTCCATTGCTGATTATTAAAAATGCCAAATATCGGCCGATTTATAAGGTCTTGGTGATATATCGGTTGACCACATCTGTATTTTCAGGTAATATCTAGTAATGGAGGTTGATGATTCTGGGATCTTAAAAGTTAGACATTTATCGGAGAAATGGAACGTATCATTCAATGCCGATATTTTTAAAATGCCAAATATCGGCTGATTTATCGGTCTTGATGAAATATATGTCGACCACTACTGGACATTACCAATAGAGGTTGATGCTTCTAGAATATTCTATAGATGATCTGTTTTACATGCTGGAGAACTAGTGTGCTGTATGATGGAGAATTTGAAGTACTATGGACTTTAATCAGAGTAAATGCCTTATTTAATTTAACAAAACTCAGAAATACAGTCTGTTCAGTATGTCATCATTTTCATAGCCCAAGTTATTTGAGCATTTTAGAAGGATTTGTTTTCAATTTTTGATCAGCAATATGAGATATCGAATGCATTGTGCTTCTGTTTCTCAGTCTTATTTTCGTTTGAGCCTATTTAAATATAGACTACTGTCTTCTGTAAATGAAATCTTTTAGCTTGAATGAGCGATGTATAACTTTATTTTGAGAATTTGTAGCTGTGTCAAAATAAAGGTTTGACACTTAACGGTTCAATGCCGAAATTTAAAAATGCCAAATATCAGCTGATATATCGGTCTTGGCAACGTATTGGTCAACAACTTCTAGACATTACTTAAAAACACAGAAATGGTTCTAGAATATTCTATATAGATGATCTGTTTTACGTACATGGTGGAGAACTAGTGCTCTGTGATGGAGAAAATGGGCTTTTTTATTTATTTATTTATTTTTTTTTATTCATTGTCGTCATTTTCACATGATGAGTTTCACGTGTGTTATTTGTCTCCTTGAACATTTTAGAAGGATGTATTTTGAATTTTTGATCAACGATACGAGATATCGAATGCATTGTTCTTCTGTTCCTCAGTCTTATTTTTATTTGTGTTAATTTAAATATGGTGTGTTGTGAGAGAGATCTTTAAGTTGACCATGATGCAGGCATGAAGTGTGAAGATTCCCATCGATGACAGACCTGTCAGTCAGGGTTTATCTTGTGTAAAGCAAACACTTGATGTTAATGTTATGCAAGAGGTTTTCTCAGAGCTTTTTGTTGTATTGTGGTGTGTGTGAATGAGGGAAGGGAAGGGTTGGGTGTGGACGACATTCAGTCTGGCTCTCGAGCTGCTTATAAGTGTATGTCGGTGAGAGGTACACACACAATGTACAACATGCATTTAAATTATTGAATGACAATCAGCACTAAGATAAGTACAAATTTGAAACATAATGCATTCTGATGTTAGGTGTATTAGGTTACCATCTAACATTATTTGTTAGTTTTCCAACTTTTGTTTAATCTTTTTCAAAGTCAAAGGTTAATTTGTACATCTAATTGAGATATTGATGAACTCTATATACCTGAAGTCTCTCGCATATGATTCTGTTGAGCAGATGTCTGATTTTAAATGAATAGAAGTGCTTTGATTTTCTCAAAAACACATTCAAGGACGTCATCATAATCTGCTCCAAAGTGAACTTTTCCTCAAAGATTCTTTTCATCTCAACACTTATTCGTGTTCTTTTGAGATCTGCATTTGTGCAAGGTTGAGATTTACTTTCGCAAGGTTTTTAAAGAAACTAAAGCACAGTTTGCACTTGATGAAATGAGTTAAAATGCTAAAACTGCATGTTTATATAACACACACACACACGTGCACACACAAATAGTAATAATATATAATGTGATATATATATATGCATGTATATATATATTCATGTTATAACATTATTTATAATATAAATAATGTTATTTTTTTTGTATATATAGACTAATTTTTAAAGAAAGGGCTTTCATTCAGCAAGGATGCATTAAATTGATCAAAAGTAACATTTACAATGTATAATTAGTGTTGCTTTCGTCAACGAAAATTATGACTAAATATCGTCGTCAACGAACCTTTATCATGTCGATGACTATAATTAAATGTATAATGCAATATTGTTGACGAATAAAAACGAGACTAAAATGTCTCTTCATTTTCGTTGACCAAAACGAGACAAATCGAAATGTTATAACGTTATTTCGTCTTGTTTAGTCGCGTTATTATTATTATTTTGCAGTATTTCTGTTTCCTGTGTCTCACTTCACGGGCTGCATCAGGTCGCACTGCGCAGACGCAGGCGACGTCACTTCCTCAAGCCCCACTCGCGGCATTATTTAGAGCAGTGTTTCCCAACCGGGGTGCCGTGTAAAAAATCCTTTTTTAATATTTTTAAATTGCTAAAATGTTCAAAAAAGCAGCTATTATATAATATCCATTTCTAATGTCGCCAATAATTAGAGATGCACTGAAATTCCGGCTGCCGAAAAATAGTTCACCGCTCAGGATTTACTTTCACGTGGTGTGATGCTCGGCGTATTATCCCGCTCTATGTGTGTGCGCGCCGCTCAGTCGCTCACGGCCCATGTGAGTGCTACAGCTTCACACAAAGACTAGACTAAAACTACAATTAAAACAGGCCGCCAAAAACAACACTATGTGTAATGTTACAAAATATTTCTATTTCAAATAAATGCTGTTCTTTTGAACTTTCTATTCATCTAATAATCCTGAAAAATCAAATGCATCACGGTTTCCACAAAAATATAAAGCAGATTAACTGTTTTCAGCATGGATAATAATCAGAAATGTTTCTTGAGCAGCAAATCAGCATATTAGAATGGTTTCTGAAGGATCATGTAATGATGCTGAAAATTCAGATTTGATCACAGGAAAAAAATACTTTTACAATATATTCAAATAAAGTTATTTTCAATTGTAATAATATTTCACATTTTTTACAGTATCTTTGATGAAATAAATGCAGCTTTGGTGAGCAGACAAGACTTTTTCAAAAGCATTTCAAACATTTCAGTGATAGTCTATATGTGTCGTTTCCGTATTTCCGCCACTGCTGGAATAGATACGTGAAGCATCTGTGTAAAACATGTTCCTGCAGAGCAACGTCAAGGGTTAACCTGCGTAAAGAATGTGACGGTCAGCACCTCGACGTCTTATTTTCGATCTGTCATTCAGCACACTCAATGTGTGTCTCCCCTAAAATGAACCCTTAGTAAAACCAGAACACTACAGTCAAACATGACCTTAACCTCGCTCTAAAGCTGTCAATCAAGCGTGAAGCCCGTCCTCTGAGCGAGGAGATTCCCGTGTGTGTGGCATCATGTGTGCGTGAGGGTTTAAAAGAGCACAGAATACCACAGAGGTTACGTTTGTTCATGGTCACTAGTGAAGACATTAGTCTTTGAAGTGTCCGCTGATGTTGTAGATTATGTTCACTACAGGACTCTCCATGCTTGTTTAATCTTCGTAGAAGCAGTAAAATATGACCTTGTTCCACTATTACAGTGTTATTTTAGTATCATTGATATACTTTATTATAGTTTTTGTTGACATTTTGAATTAAACTTTATTTTTAGTTAAAATTTGAGTAATTTTGTGTTTTTGTCACTTTATTAGTTTGTTTATATAGTTTTTATTAATTTATATTTATTATTTTTAGTACTTTATTTCTGTATATTTATTTTTTTGCTTCTTTTATTTAGTTATTTCTTTATAGTTTTAGTCATTTTAGTACTTAGACAGTTAGTTAAATTAAATGAAAATTAGAAATGTCGCCTTGCCAATTAGCTGAAATAATTCGTTTCTATATTAAAAATTTAATTTAATAAAATATTTGTTAAAAGTTATGTATAAAAGTTTTTTATTTGTATTTTTATATTATTTTATTTGACTTGGTTTATTTATTATTATTAGCTATTATTTATTAAGTATTTATTATTAGCTTAGTTTTAGTCATTTTAGTACTTCAATTTAAACTAAATGAAAATTAGAAATGTTGCCTCAGCAACTAGCTGAAACAAAATGTAAAATTTTTTAAAAATATTTTATTTCACTTAGTTTTTATTTCAAATAACATTTTCTATGGTATTAGTTAACTATAAATACTCTACAATGCTGACACTGGAAGATGCTGCATAACATGCAAAAGTTTCATAATGTTCATATTGTTTCATATTGACATATTATGTTGCTGTTCATGTTGGTTTCTGTTTAGTCATAGTGAAATCTCATTGGTCCAAAATCCTGTATATTAAACATCACATATTTTGATTGGTTGGGATTTCGCTTTCAGTGATGCCAGAAAAATGCTTTTGAAATTCAGTTTGCACCTATTTTTGATGAAGTGCTTTACAATTTGTTTGTGAAATGTTTAACTCTTGAATCCAAATATTGTCTTTTCTTGAAAAGAGTAAATAGTCAGACTATTGCAGTCAGTGGTGCACAGCATTTGTTCGCATAATGTGCACAAACACACTCACACGTGACGCGGCGTGCTCTGAATGCACACGTCAGTATGCATACACATGTAATGTACACACAGTAAAGCCCATAATCCAGTGTCAGTCTTTAGGATGACTGGAATCTGCTGATGAAGATAGATCATCCCATCAGCCTGCTGCAAACATGGAGATCTGGGTGTTTACATATTGACTCACATCTGCTGTAAATCATTGCACACACATTAACACACTGTGTGTGACTGCGGTTATTATTAGTGGTGTTTAAGTCAATCCTCACAATTACTATTGCTCATATTTAGGGTTAGGGCCCATTCACACCAAAAACTACAGCTATGAAGCTAACTAGATATTAGTGTCCACACAGCACACAGACGTTGTTTATTATAAGCGTGTGTTGTCGTCTGCCACTTTAAATGTTCAGGCTCTTTAAAGCCTGATGGATTCTGATTGGCTGTCAGTGTATCATGTCGATCATCAGTAAAAAACATTCGTAAAATGATTCCTGTGTTATCATTCCTCTTTCTTGTTATCGTTATAGTGGTGGTGTGGACGTATCCATTCTCAAAGAATTAAAATGATTTTATTAAAACTTTTTTATAATTTTTTTTATTAATGAATTGAGTTTTATTTATTTATTTAGTGTATTTATTTCTTTGCTTTATTTTATTTATTTTGACTTAACCAACCAAAACGCTCTTATTGCATGTGAGTTGTCCTGCAGCATCTATCAGAATTTATTTATTTATTGTTTGTATTTATTTATTAATTTATTTGTGTTTATTTATTTGCTTAAATTTATTTTTTCTTTAGACTTGACCACTCTTAAAATTAAATCTGTGTAATTTGCACTGTGGTGTTGACCAGAATTATTGTTAATTCATTATTATTAATAATTGTTATATTATTAATAATAATTATTATTAATTAATTAATATATTATTATATAATATATACAAATATATTTATATATTTGTTTATTTTCATTTATTTGTTTTTGTGTTTTTATTTGTTTGTTTGTTGTTTGTTTGACAACAACATCCACCAGGATTTAATGCATTCATTCATTTATTTGTTTTGTGTATTTGTTTGTGTATTTGTTTGCTTGTTTTGTGCGTTAATTTATTTTTGTGTATTTATTTATCCACCCAGAACATCCTCTCTACTGCTTAGCAACATCCTGTCAACTGCTCAGAACACCTTAGCAACTGCATAACAATGCATTGACTACTAATTTCAACACATCCTCAAAATACTGGCAACCACCTAACAATGCCGTAGCAACTACTCAAAACACTCGCAACCACATAGCAACATGCAAAACAAAATCCTTCGGAATGCCATAGCAACTGTCTAGCAACACCCTGGAAACCCCCACACAACAAGCTCATTGACATAATGATAACTGGCTCTTTTTGTTGTTGTTCTAGGAGACAGCAGCGCCTGCCTGGAGGAGGAGGAGGAGGGGCTCCTCTGAAATCCCAGAATCCTCAGCAGCAGCAGGGATTGCAGCAGCAGCAACAGCAGCCCAATCAGACGCAGCAGCCCAACGCAGACCACCAATCAGGTGCTGGCACTAAGCATGGGGGGTGGGGTTACCAGGGCCAGCAGAACCAGGGCGGGTGGCAGGGCGGCCCGCATCACGGCTACAGCCAGAACCGCCGCTGGCATCAGCATCCCAAACACCAGACGAACAGTTTCAATCTGGGGCCCTCGGGGGCCGACAGGGGCCTCATACGCAATACCAAAGAGACAGAGAATGTAAAACACGGGGAGCCGGAGCCCCACATAGAGAAAGGAGCGAAGGATGAGCCTGCGAAAGAGGAGAGAAAGAAAGGAGGCAAGGAGGAGAAGACGGAGAGCGGGAAGATCTGCTTACTGCAGTCGTCTAAAGAGAGACTGAGGAGGAGATTGAAAGAGAAGGTGATTGCTGCTAAATACATTAGCAACATACTATCAGTGTGGTAAAACATGTTAACAACATGCTAAAACAAGCCAGAAACTTGCTAAATACATACTATCAATACTATCAACATAGTAATAACATGTTAAAGCAAGCTAGAAACATGTTAAATATGCTAGCAACATACTGTCAGTGTAGTAAAACATGGTGGTAGCAACATGCTAAAACAAGCCAGAAACATATATGTTAGCTACATTCTGTCAATACTATCAACATATTGTAAAATGTTAGAAACATGTTAGAAATGTTCCAAATATGTTAGCAACATGCTAAAGCAAGCTAGAAACATATTAAACATGCTAGCAACATAGTATCAATGTGGTAAGACATGCTAGCAACATGCTTGATCAAGCTAGAAACATGTTAAATATGTCAGTAACATGCTATCAGTGTGGTAAAACATGCTAGCAACATGGAAAAACAAGCTAGAAACATGATAAATATGTTAACAACATACTATCAGTGTGGTAAAACATGTTAGAAACATATCAATGTGGTAAAACATGTTGGCAACATGTAAACTAAGCTAGAAACATGTTAAATACATTAGCAACGTACTACCAATATGGTAAAACATGCTAGAAACACGCTAAATATACTAGCAACACACTGTCAATGTGGTAAAACGTCCTAAAACGAGCTAGAAATGAGCTAAATATTCTAGCAACATGCTATCAATGTGGTAAAACTTGTTGGCAACATGTAAACTGAGCTAGAAACATGTTAAATACATTAGCAACATGCTAAATATACTAGCAACACACTGTCAGTGTGGTAAAACATGCTAAAACAAGTTAGAAATGTGCTAAAAATTCTAGAAACACACTGTCAGTGTGGCAAAACGTTAGCAACATGCTAAACAAGCTAGGCACGCTAAATATACTAGCACAGGACTCTAGACTACGACAATTTTTTGAGAATGTGCGAAAATTTGATGTGGTCGCATTTGTGCGAGTGCATGGTCTGCGCTGCTCCAAAGCGCCTGCTCCATACAGCTCTGCAGAGCCGCGGCGCATTGTAACAGGAGACAGATTTCACCGATCACGTGAAGAGAGGCGCTGTCACGAGCGCTTCAGGCGTAGAGCCTGGTTTATATTTACTGCGTCAGCAAGAGCGCGAATGCGAGCGACAAAAATTATGCGAATATGAGGAAATGATGGCAGATGGAAGATTTGGTTTTCAAGCTAAAGTAAAGTAAAAGACTGCTTCTTAAACCAGAGAAGATGAACATGTGGGTATTCTTGTGGTGAAAAAAACATGCAAGTCCTTTCACCAACAGCCAGTTTAGTTTTACTTTTCTTTTCGTTTTCATTTTGAAAAGCTTATCTTTGCTGTTTACCTCATGTCATGCTATGGAGGCTTTCTTTATGTTTTATTTGATTCCTCAGTGTTTGCTAAACGTTCTGTAATTTATTAGTCTGTATATAATACATGTGGTGTTTGCCATGCCTCATCTTATTCGTTTTTGTTAATAAACGTTATGTAAGCTAGTTTGTCACTATAGCCTACTGTTTTATTGTTGTTGTGCTTTTTAATTAAGAATAACAATGAATACATCTTTTGTTTTAGTCTTAAAAAGTGAAAGGTGTAAAGATATAAGCAAAACAGACAATTATCTTATCTTGTTAAAGGTGACACCAAGATCGCGAATTCGAAAATTGAAAGTGAAAGCGAAAGCGCACGATCGCTTATAACATGGCACAAGAAGAATTCCCGTTCACAAAATTTTAATCACAAATAATACAGATGAAAAAGAACGGGTTGAAAGTTGAACACTTTGGTTACCATATAACTATAAACTATGATAAAAGTTCCTCAGCATGCATTGATTAATCCCATTGTGGCAAAAAAAAAAAAAAACGGCCAAATTATGTGCTCGTGAGACCAACTGAGAAAGTTAGTCGCAAAAGAGCGACCAGTGGGAAGAATGAGTCTAGAGCCCTGTAGCAACATACTAACAATGTAGTAAGACATGCTTACAATGTTAAAAGAAGCTAGAAACGTGGTAAATACGTTAGCAACATACTATCACTGCGGTAAAACATGCAAATAACATGCAAAAACAAGCCATATGATTTGAAATCTTTTTTAACATTATAAATGTCTTTACTGTCACTTTTAATCAATTTGAACACATCCTTGCTGAATAAAAGTATTCATTTCTTTCAAAAATCATACTGATCCCTAGCTTTTAAACGTAGTATATGCTGTTCCTCGGTGTTCTAAGTCATGTGACCGCTCTCGCTGTTCTCTGATTGGCAGGAGGAAGTTCCCGTGGCGACGGCCGGACCTCAGCGGAACCGAATGGACAGATTGTTAGAGATTCTGAACAGCATGAGGAACAACAGCAGCGGTGTGGAGAATCAGCTCACCACGTTCATGGAGGAGGCGCAGAACTCGGCCGATTCAGAGGAGACGCTGAACGAGATTGTCCACACTATTTACCGCAAGGCAGTCAGCGACCGAAGTTTTGCGGCAACGGCAGCCAAACTCTGTGACAAGATGGCTCTGTTCATGGTGGAAGGAACCAAATTCCGCTCTCTATTACTCAACATGTTACAGGTAAGAACTGAATGTTCGTAACTTTCTTAATCACATTCTGCAGGTTGTCTCCTATTGGTCAGTGCAGGACCAATCAGATTGCACGATTCACAAACGTTATCCCACCTGCTGCCCAACCACATCCATCTCAGCTCTTTCGTTCCTCTTTTGCATCTGCAATTTGTCCTCTTCCCCTTTTTCTGAAGGGCTTGAAGAAGCTGAAGTATCAGGATGTGACTCACGCCTGCAATCCAGCTGAGTGACCCTGTACAATTTCCTCATTGGACAAAAGGGACTTTTTAGGCCCCGAACGCTTTCACTTCATTTTGAAATTAAGAGTTTCTGAAAGCAAACAAATAGATTTTGAAGAAATAGTTCAAAATTAAATTCTGTCATGGTTTGTTCAGCCTCATTTCCTGTGGAATGCAGAAAATGAAGGGTTTTTCGTTTTTTCCCCTGTCTGCTCTTTCCCTTATAATCAAAAACACCAAAAAAGTGACTCACACAATTTACATTTTCCAATTTATATATATATGTATGTGCGTATTTATTTATATATATGTATGTATGTGTGTGTGTGTATATATATATATATATATATATATATATGTATATATATATATATATGTATATA
>NW_015548202.1:115406-116478 GCF_001515605.1 Sinocyclocheilus anshuiensis | reverse complement strand
TATATATAAATATATTTAATATATAAACGTAACATATTTTTCTTAAATATATACATGCATGTGTGTCTATTTATGTGTACGGGATAAATATACACAGTACACACCCATATATTATGTAAACAAAAACTTTTATTTTGGATGCGATTAATCTCGATTAATCTCAAGATCTCATTTCTGTTTTTTTTTGTTTGCTTTTTTATATTAGTCTTCATTTTAATGTTAGTGTGTGTTACTAAATTTATGTGCTTTTGTCAATTTTATTAGTTTTTGTCTATATATAAATATATAATATATAATATTTATATTTTTTTATTAAATTAGTTTTAGTTAACAGTAACAAGGTTACATTAACTACAAATATAGAATATGACCTTTTAATTGATTTGGGATTCATTGAATCAGCAGGGATATATTTCTGTATTTGTACAGCGTGTCTCTGTCTCTTGTTGTTTGGGTCAGTCTGTCTGTACAGTGGTTTCGGTGGTGAAGCTCTAAGTATTTTGTCATTGCTTTTGGGAACTGTCTGTTAGACTCATTTCTCATTGTGATGTGACACCAGAACTCTGACCCGCTTCTGCTGCGGCCAAAACACACATCCTGCTCCAGACACTCACAAATACACAAAGACCAACACACGCTGCATTTCAAACAAGCACGATCTTGCTAACGTGTCAGTAACAGGTTTGTGAAAGGAAGCTACCAACCTTTGATAAAACATACAAAACAATAATGTATAGCATTTATTTTTTATGATTTATTTTTATCAGTTATAACATTACCATTATTTAGCATCTATCAAAGGCAATTTTCTAAGTGACACGCTCTTATAGTAAGCATAGTGATGCTTATTTCATACTGGTTTTAGATATTAATACTGATTTTACGTTTTACTTGTGCATATAGTTGTAAGAAGGTTTTTTCTCTTGCCATTTTATAGGCTGTTTTCTTAAATTTGAGTTGTTGATCATGTTGATCAACTAGTTTGTTTTAATATCAACAGCTCAGTGACTGGTTTGTCATATATATATATATATATATATATATATATATTAGGGCTGCACGATAAATCGCT
>NW_015548202.1:106702-114218 GCF_001515605.1 Sinocyclocheilus anshuiensis | reverse complement strand
TTTATCGTGCAGCCCTAATATATATATATATATATATATATATAATTGTTAATTGACATTTAAATATATAATATATGTTTTTTTGACAATTAATCATTTAATGTATGCGAATGTATTTTTACATCACTTTTGATGTATCGCTTTTTATATAATATGTACTCTACATATTACTTCATATTATAATTTTGTGTACATACCGTTCAGAAGTTGGATTTGTTTTTGAAAGAAGTCTTTTCTGCTCACCAAGGCTGCATTTATTTGATCAAAAATACAGTAAAAACAGCAGAAATTGTGAAATATTATTACAATTCAAAAGAGCTGTTTTCTTTGTGAATATATTGTAAAATGTAATTTATTTCTGTGATGCAGCGCTGTATTTTCAGCATCATTACTCCAGTCTTCAGTGTCACATGATCTTCAGAAATCATTCTAATATACTGATTTGATGCTCAAGAAACATTTCTGATTATTATCAATGTTGAAAACAGTTGTGCTGCCCAATATTTTTGTGGAAACTGGGGTACATAATATTTTTTTTCAGGATTGTTTGATGAATTAGAAGCTCAAAAGAACAGCATTTATATGAAATAGAAATCTTTTGCAATATTGCAAATATCTTTACTGTCACTTTTTATCAATTTAATGCATCCTTCCTGAATAAAAGTATGAATTTCTAAAAAAACAAACAAACAAAAAAAACGTACTTTTGAATGATAGTGTAATTGTTTTAATGGATAAAATCAAAAGTACAAAAAAAGTTATTTATATATCAATAGGATTATAAAATAATAATAAAAATATAATTATAATAATATCTTTTTAATATTAAAATGATGTGTCATAATAATAATATTATAATATAATTATTATTGTTATTATTGATTATACTTTTTTTGTACATGTAGTACCCCGTTAACCCCGTGTGGAGCATCAGTCTGGAGTTTTGCATGTGTTGAGGAGGATGAATCATCCGGTTTGTCCTCACATAAACCGGCGCTCTTCACCCGCCTGATGCTGGAGCAGACGCTTTCGTTCTGACGGGGTTATGTAACGCAGATCCGCAGATGCGGGCGTCTCTGACCCCACTGAAAGGACACGTCTGCTGCGACTCATTTAGCAAACTGCCTCAAACACACACACGGCTTATCAGAGAACAGAGACGAGCTGCCAGTGTGTGTGAAAGTCCATTCATAGTTCATATGTTTTTGTTTTATACCCAACACTGCTTTTTAAATGCCTGGTTGCCACAGATACACTCATATGAGATGCTATTTGAAGTAAAAACAAAATCTTCCAGAAATGCCTCCAATGTCTCTATCTCTCCAGCATTTTTGTTGCAGAAGCTTAATAATCATCATATCGCATCATATCTGCTGGATGAGACCCAATACGTGTTCGTTAATAATTTTAAGCTGCTGATTCCAAAAATAGTGTTTTGTTTTGCTCAAGTGCGTCACACTTTCTTACAAAAATATGATGCAATTCAAAGCATTTTTGCTTTCTATGACCATTTGTCTTGTATTGTCCCTAAATCAGTAGAAAAACTGCCTCAAACACACAAGTCCTGCCAATTTCACATGCATGACATTTTCATTATTATATGCCGAATCCTGATTCCACATTTTCTACTTGTTTGAAGACTTCTTTTGTTATTTTGATAAGTGCATTAAAGCTGATTTTATGTCTATTTTTTTTTTCATATTTTTTATTTATTTATTTATTGCAAATCAATAGAATTTTTTAAGATGTGTCATAATCTAACATTATGTATGAACCAGTGTTTTATTATTATTAATATTTATATGCAATTATAGATGTATTATTTATTCCTATTTAGCTGTATGTGATGTAAAGTTTTTTTTATATATATATTTTTGAACTCATCAAGGTATTATTGGGCCTTTTTTTGCAAATCAGTGGAATTTTTTTCTGTGTCATAATCAAAAATATTATTTTGAATTAATTTAGTTGATTCTAAAATTGCCAATTTGTGATTTTTGGTATGCATTTGTATCGTTTGTGATGTGTCTGCATGCTAGGTTTTTATTTGTGTTTTGTCTTTTGTATTTATTTATTTTTATTAACGTTTTAACCATTTACAACACAAACAAAGCCCAGTACTTTCAGCTTACTAAGATAGATAGATAGATAGATAGATATGTGCATACATGCATACATAAAAATACAAACCATATATATATATATAAGACAGGAGAATTATGATATACAAATAAATAAATAAGTAAAAAATGAGCAAGCAACAAACCATATATATACAGTATATCAATATATATCAATATAATAAAAGAATAATTTCTCTAATGATGTTATGCCACACTTTCACTGATCCAGGTTAACATTATATTTTTCCTGGTAGCAAATATTTAGGTATCAATTATAAATGTCCAGCAGATTTGATCGGCAGTTGCCTGACTGAGAGAGCTAGAATAAAACACAAGGAATCCAAGTGTAGATGCTGGGAAATTTAATGTTAAACATCTGTATGTCTCTATGTGTGTGTTGATGTATGTATCTCTCTCTGTGCATCTGCAGAGGGACTTCACGCGGCGTGAGGAGCTGCAGCAGACGGATGTGGAGTGCTGGCTGGGCTTCATCACGTTTCTGTGTGAAGTGTTCGGCACCATGAGGAGCAGCGCTGGAGAGCCGTTCAGAGTGCTGGTCTGTCCCATATACTCCTGTCTGAGAGAGGTACATAAACTACACAACACGTCACCAGCTACACACTCTCGCTCTGATATGTGTGATATAAAAATGACATGTTAACTCGGAGAGGAAGAGGAATGAACAACAGCCAGACAGAGATGGAAATCAAGGCAAACTTCCTACACATGCTGTTTTGAAATAGTATATATTTCCTGTATATCAGCTCACCATAGACGGCCCAAGCTGAACACTGAATAGGTGTTGTTTTTGTGTAAATGTGAATGGTTTTGTATTTAAATTAATGCTGTCAATCGATAAAAAAAATTAACTAATTATTCACACTTTTTTTTCCTGAAATTAATCGAAATTAATCCAACATAGCATTAAAGTTTTTAAATATACTTTTATATTGCAATAATTTCACATTCAATCTTCAAATGAATGTAGAAACAACGTAAAGACAGTATATTTTTCATATTTGTTTAATGGCATCTTTTTTTATGACCGAAGGCGAGTATCACTGATACCAATACTAGTCATGTCCCAGGAAATTGTTCTTTTTTTTTCTTAATATTTAACCATTGACTATATGTAATGTTGACTGTACTAACATTGCAGTGTAATTAAGAGCTATCGATTTATTAGACTTTATAAAATAACTTCTAATTTAAGTGAACTTAACACAATCTTTACATAAACCCATTATAATAAATATCATATTTACTGTGCCTTTCAGCAATAAATAATAAAGTTATCAAACACTAAATTCTAAATTAAATATAGATGAATCCTTAAAGCTACAAAAGTTATTGACTTTCCTCTTTTTTCTTTTGTTCTTTGATTAACAGACATCACAGCAGCTGGTTATGCGGTTATTTGGCTGCTATTACTTTAAGAGCTGCCGCTGCTCAACTTTACGCAGATCTGACACGCATGCTTGTAGTTTCATTCTCGCTTTAATATGACATGATACAGGCTACAGTGCGCGCCGCCATATTTGTGGGTTCAATTGAAGAGTATGCGCTATGAGCACAGTATAACTGTAAATAAAATTAAGAAAAATAAAACTGTAAATAAATATTTTTAATGCTGTTAAACTGAAAAAATTAATCGCCTGCGTTACCACGCTAATTTTGACAGCGCTAATTTAAATGCATTTTTCTGATGAACGTAATGAATTTTATATAGTTTGCAGCTGAATTTCAGTAACTAAAAAGTTACTTTTTTTTCCTCCAGATAAAATTTCAATTGCAATTTAAAATGCAGTAAAAAAAAAAAAAAGGTTTGTTGTGCTTATTTTGCAAAAAATGTGATTTAGATATCTATGACTACATAATGATAATAATAATCATTATTATTATAATTAAAATATAATTGTTATAGTTAATAAAAATAAATCGTTTTTGGGCTGTGAAATAATAGTAGTAATAATAATAGAAGTAGAAATAATAGGAGTAATAATATCATTATCATTAGTTACTTGGTCAAGAATGAAATGTATATATTAAGATGACTAATAATAATAATTTTTACAAATATTAAAATAGGACTATATTTTATTTTGTTTAATATTTTATGTAATAATTATAATAGTTCTCTAATATTTTTGATTTACTGTGAAATATTACAAAAGGAATATGTATTTTGTTATTTTATATTATCATAATAATAATAATGATAATTTCGATAAATCCTGTCAGCTCTGCTGGCAAGGTTGTTTTGAGGTGTAAAAGTTTTTTTTTGTTTTTTTTACAAAATATCAAACTCTTTCATTTCAAAAGATCAGGAAAAATTTGTTTTTTTCATAATCCGATGCCTTTAAGACTTAAAGATGTTTTTTGTCTGGTGAAAAGCCCGAATGGCTGTTGAATAGGGCTTCCCTGTCTGCGATGAATCCTGTCAGTTGTTCAGGTGATGACAGACGCGATCCGTCAAAAGCCAAAGTCTGATTCTTCATCAAAGAGCCGTGATCTGGGTGAGAGTTCAGCGCGTGTTTGTGCCGTATGAATGCCGCTATTCAAGAGCGCAGCCGGATTAACATCACATTCGTCTCTCGTTTCGGCACGTCCCGACACGATGTTCTGAGAGTCCTAACAGGCACTTTGTGTCGGTGTGTGACAGCGATTACGGTGTGTTTACAGGCCCGTCTCAGCCAGGTGTGAAGTGTGTGTTGTGTGCGCGGCAGACCGGCAGAGCAGGTTGCTTAATTACAGGTGATCCAGCTGTAGTTTGGAGCTGACAGGTGTATTTGGAGCACTGAGGGTGTGGGAGAAAATAAAAGACAGGATGAATGGAGGGAGGGAGAAAAGAGACTGTTGTTCATTTGGAAGCTGCTGGAGCTGAAGGCTTGGACTCGCCTCTGATCTTCTCAAACCCTTTTGTTGGATTCTTTTGTGCAGTTTCGTCACTTTTACATACAGTTAGGACTCATATACATGACATATTTTAAAACTTAGTCTCTAAAAGCACTTTGTATGCACTGTTTTCTCAATTGAGGACCTACACTAAAAAAGTTGTGTTGAAACAATTTTCATGCAGAAATTGAGAGTAAATTTCGCAAGCAATTGCAACGAAACAGCAAGTGATGCATTGAAATAAAAATGCAATTTCTTCTCCAATTATCTTTTTTACAATTATTTTTACAGAGAACAATTACATTCTACACAATTCACTAATTGTTTTGAAATTCTTCTAAACTCTATCTACTTTTAATTCTTATCTAGGAAAAATCTTATCTAGGAAAAAAGGGGAAGTCGTGGCCTACGACTGAGGTGCCCTTGAGCAAGGCACCGAACCCCCAACTGCTCTTCAGGCGCCGCAGCAAAAAAATGGCTGCCCACTGCTCCGTGTGTGTTCACGGTGGGTGTGTGTTCACTGCTGTGTGTGTGTGCACTTTGGATGGGTAAATGCAGAGCACTAATTCCTAGTATGGGTCACCATACTTGGCCACATGTCACTTCACTTTTTTTTTTTTCGCTTTTTTTAAATGTAGAATTACCTCTTAAACAATGAACTTGTAAAATTTTGCTCAAAGAATTGTTTAAAATTGTTGCATTTTGTGTTTAAAACAATCCTATATAATATAAAATAATATAATATAATATATTAATACATTATATTATATTTTAATAAATATGAATTATAATATGATATATATTTATTATATTATATTTTGATATATATATAAAATCCATGTTATTTTATATTATAATATATTATATATAATTTTATAATATAATATTGTATACTTTATTTTATATTCTTTATATTATATTTTACAAAAACGTACATTTTTATTTATGTTATGAAATTGTGGTTGTGATTGTGTCCTGAAATCATCAATCAAAGATTATAAGAGAAAACTCGAGATGTAAATGCAAAGATGAAGTTTTTGGTTTGTGTTTTTGATTTAGACATTTGCACATTCATTGCACTTCTTGCAGCAATAATGTTTTTTCTGTGTTTCTGTGACGTGAGTCAACATTGCAGATGACTCATTTTTTTAAATAAACTATTTTTCAGAGTCAAAGAAAGCAGCATTAAATTTATGCATTTCGCAGACATTTTTATCCAAAGTGACTTACAAGAGAGGAACAAGCAATTAGTCAAAGAGCCAACAATATTCGTAATATATGATCAAATGGCAGGTTTATGACACAACTAGTTTAGGAAGCAAGCTAAAGAAGAGGAGAAATGCAGAAAATGAAAGGTTTTATTTGCATTATTAAAGGATTGGTTTTTAGACATGCATATAATCATTAAATGTGTCTCTTAGTGGTATTGGAGAGTTTGACCATGCATGATCATGTTGATTTTGTCTGTAGGGAGCTGATCACAGTCTGTCTGATGGTGGATGTTGATTGTGATGTGGACGTGTGTTGTGTGTGGGGTTAGTTTGAGGTGGTTTCTGTCTCCGGGGACGTCATTATGGACTGTATAGCTCTAGACCTAAAGCAGCCAGTTCTCTAGAGACCCCAGACCACCAGGACTAGATCCCTCCAGACACCAATATACATTTTCACTCCTTCAAACGCCGCGTGCCATGGATTCACGTCTGCTGTAGCTTGTCATATATCCAGACAGTTTCTCTGGAAATGATATTTTGGATATTTTTTGGCTGGTTTTCTATTATAATATGCTGGCATGTAAGGGTCCTTCAGTCTTTGCAGGTGAAATTTTATTATAAAGAGAAAAGTTTAAAAACAGATTTCTTTAGTTGAGGAAAACCTGAAGATATCTGGGATTTTTAAGGCTGGAAATGTCATGAATATAAAGAAATCTTACAGTCAAGAAAGTCTCTATTGTGAAATTTGTAACATATATATATATATATATGTATACTGTTTAAAAGTTTGTGTGTCGGTAAGATTTTTTAAATGTTTTTTTTTAACAAGAAGTCTCTTCTTCTCATCAAGGCTGTATTTATTTGATCAAAAATACAGTAAAAACGGTAATATTGTAAAGTATTATCGCAATTTAAAATAGCTGTTTTCTATGTGAATATATTGTAAAATGTAATTTATTGCAGTGATCAAAGCTGAATTTTCAGCATCATTACTCCAGTCTTCAGTGTCACATGATCCTTCAGAAATAATATGCTGATTTGCTGCTCAAGAAACAATTCTGATTATTATCTGATTATTATATTATTATGTTGAAAATAGTTTTTGCCACTCATATTTTTGTGAAAACGGTGATAAAAATTTAAAACGATAGCACTTTGTGTTCACTGTAATTTTTGAATAATTTAATGCATCCTTGCACATTTTTACTATTTTTTTTATTTATTTTTTACTTTATTTACTTTTTTTTTTTACTACTACTTTTTTTTTTTTTTTTTTCTCTTCATTTC
>NW_015548202.1:91584-106640 GCF_001515605.1 Sinocyclocheilus anshuiensis | reverse complement strand
TTTTTTTTTTTTTTTTTTTTTTCTTTTTTTTTTTTTTTTTTTTTTTTTTTTTCACTTCATTTCATTTTATTGTAAACACCCAGTACTCGGAAACGATTGGAAGTCATAGAAATTTGGGAACCCTGTAAGACTCTTTAACATTAACCGCAGGCTGTACTGTCATTTTGACACTGATTTTCTCAACAAATGCAGTATTTTTTGCATTTGACTAGATACAGAACAGCAGAGCTTTGCGGTAACAAACAGGCCAGATCTGCCGTCTGTTTAACATCCCACTAATTGACATTTGCTCATGTTAGCAAAGATCATTCTGGCATTTTTTCATGTTTCTCTGAAGAATCACTACTTGCATGTTACCTTTAATTTTATAGAGAACCAAGACCAAAAGTAAAGGCATCATATTGTCTTTTGAAACCAAAGAGTGATGTAGTATGTAGACATACTGTAATAGGTTGGAAGATTAGCCAGTCATAACAGAGGCCAATTACATACAAAGTCTTAAAGGAACAGTAACCACCTGTTTGTAAGAACTCTGAGTAACATTATAGGTAAACATTAGGCAAACAAGTGTAGGTTGTGGCTCTTAAAGTAGCTGATCTGTATAAATGTCTGCTGTTGTGGTCACCATGAGTGAAGTGAAGTATATTTTGAGAGCGAGTCTGTTTGAATGAGATTCCTGGTTTTTGTGGCTTTGTGCGGGAGCTGTCAGCTGTTTTCTGAGACAGAGTCCAGAGCCGCTCGCGTCAGCTTTGATCAGCCCCTGCAGGCCCCCTGCCTCACAAAGGGCTGCCTGTTTCACTGCCCGATCGCTTTTCCCCGCCTGCCGCTCTGCTAGTCGTCTCAGTAGATCTCTTCAGACGCTTGCACACACACACACACCTTCAGGGGCGAGAGCTCCAAAAAGGAGCAAAAACACCATGAACGTATGATTAAAGTTGTCCATGTATCATCTGAAGTCACGTGATAGCTGTACAAGTTTGAAAACACGAGTTGAATTCTTAACTTAGTCACGGTTAGTTTGAGGAATAGTAATGGGGAATTTTGACTTAGAAAACACCACTAATAGTTAGGGCTGGGCGATATGGCCAAAAATATTATCACAATATGTTTTTCCATATGATTTTATATAAATATATATACACACAACATTCATTTTATACCACTAATAGGGAAGGAAATACATTCCACATTTTTGTTAGACCTTATGAATGTAATCATAGTTTGTTTGTTTAAAGGAAACTTTCATTTAGGGCCCCATTAATTCAGATTGTTCAGATAATTGTATTCTTTGTTTTATTTTTATTTTTTCTGCATCTCAGTTAAAAAATGTGTTATGGACTGAATTCATAAAACTTTAACAATTGAATCATTTTTTAAATAATGTAATCCAATAAAAATACAGTATAACAATTAATTTACAACAAAACACTGCATTTTTATTTTATGCCAAATAAGGTGCTGCACACCGGAACTTGTATAAAAATGTAAAAAATAAATTAATAATATTTTGGTTGTATGAAAATTTAAAATAATAATAATAATATATTGTTAGCAATAGTAATAATAATAGTAATGCAGATTATTACATATTAATAATAATTAATAATAATATTATTAGCAATATTATTATTATTATTAACAACAAATATAATAATAATAATAATGTTTTAATACATTTTATTAGTATAATAATAATAATAAAGGAATATTGTAAAACCAGGATTTTTTTTAATGTGAAGACCCAGTCAATATCCAGAATCATTTCTAGTTATAATTCATACCTAGTGTGTGTTTTTAGTGCAGTGTCGTCACTCAGTCATTCAGATGAGAAAGCTGTAGAAATACTAATTGCAAAAGAAGAACTGTCGGCTCATTTCTGAATGTCATTAATGAGTTATCATGATTTGAACAGAGTTCATGTGTCTCTGGGTCACATCAGCAATTCTGCATTACACAAACACGTTAGCCAAGACCAAAAGAACATTTTTACATAACGTCAAATGACATAATCGTGTCTGTTACGGGAAGAGGCAGCCGAGCATATGGGAAACCAGACCGCAGGATGCAAATATAGTCACAATGTTGTGAAATGCATAATGCTAGGAACATTAATAGATGCTAAATGCGTGCATTTGTTTGCTTATTGAAGTATACAGGTGCTTTTCTTTTCTTTCGTTTTAATTGCATTCATGCATTGATCATCTTTGCACCAAAGTAAACAGTTCTGTTTTCCATTGAAAATCACACACAGAAATAAGTCTTGCGTCAGGCTCAGCTGCAGAATAATAAAGTGTATTTGTCCTGTTGAGTGAGTTGCACTTCTGTGTTTGTGGTCAGAGCTAGCGCTTTTCTGTCTGTCTGTCGCAGCAGTCGTCTGGGGTTCAGACTGATATTGCTCTCGCTGGCGTCTGTCGGCTGCTGGTTTTTGAGGAACAGTGAAAGAGGAAGTGAAAGATGATTGGTGCAGTGATGTGTGGTCTGTATATATGTCTGGATTACCAACAGTGGCCTCCTGAAGCTGAAGAGAAGAATGCAGATTAATGATGCATGTACTAGTAGCTCGAACCCTACAGGAAAAAAACATGATTTTAGTTTCATGCAGTTTCTGAGATGTAAAACATTGTCTTAGTGTACAGTGATTAATCAACTAATTATTATATTTTATATTAGTTATATCTTTCATTTTACCCTGTAGTACTACTGATAATAACTATTATTATTTTTATTAACAACAACAACAATAATAATGAGGATTAAAATGGGTTATTTATAATAATAATAATAATAATAATAATACATATCTTAATACTTATTACGCATTTGTAGTAGTAGTTGTGGTAACAACAGCAACAAATACAATAATAATAATAATAATTGTATAATAATAATAAATAAAGGAATATCATAAAACCAAGATTTATTTTATAATAATAATATATTATCATCATCATCATCATCATTAGTAGTAGTAGTAATAATAGTATAATCTCAAAATTGACCTGCCTGAAAATACTACTACTAATAATAATAATAAAAATAATAATCATATATATTAAAATATGTGATGATAATGATAATAATAATAATAATAATAGTAATACATATATTATAAATAAAGGAATATCATAAAACCAAGATTTATTTTATAATAATAATATATTATCATCATCATCATCATCATTAGTAGTAGTAGTAATAATAGTATAATCTCAAAATTGACCTGCCTGAAAATACTACTACTAATAATAATAATAAAAATAATAATCATAATATGTGATATATGTGATGATAATGATAATAATAATAATAATAATAGTAATACATATATTAATACGTATTATTATTATTATTATTATTATTATTATTATTATTATTATCATTAGTGGTAGTAGTACTAACAACAGCAACAAATACAATAATACTACTAATAATACAAATAATAATAATAATAATAATTATTATTATTAGTTTTAGTTTTAGTATTATTATTAGTATTATTGTTGTTGTTGTTGTTGTTTAAGAATATCATAAAACCAAGGTTTCTATAATAATAATAATAATATCTAGTGATCATAGGTTTTGATAATAATAGTAATATATACTGTATTAGTTTCAGTTTTTATTCTGTTCATCTGTAATGTCTTGACTTAAATATAGACTCAATGGATGCAGTGGATTAGATCATCTCCCAAATGCATAAATGTGAATGTACTGAAGATGTTGAATGTTTTAGGAACTGCTTGACTGTGTTTTCTGTGTTTTAGCTGCTGGAGTCTCCGGAGGTGAAGGAGGACGCGGTGCTCTGCTGTTCGATGGAGGTGAGTTTAACACATTCATGATGAACCAGAGACCGCCCCAAACCCTCGTCTGACTGGCTCTGATTAACTGCTTCAGAGGGAGATGCTTTCACACGAAATGCAAGCGGTTTTATCTGTTTGTTTCTTTTCCTTCCGTTTGGTTTGTTTTCTCAGTTGTTTACAGCTGTGAGAGGGCACATGCTCTTGTGTTCAGCTGAGCAGAACGCAGAAGTCTTTAGATGTGTTTTCAGTGGCCAGGCTTACCAGCATTTATTCACATCAAAGGCTAGATGAAAATAACATGATCTTTTGAAAAATTAAATTATTTTTATTTTTATAAAATAAATATAAAAAATGTTATAGAATACATATTTTCCATTTCAAAGAGAAATAATAATGGAAAAATAAAATATATAAATAACATTTATATTTTTATGTTTATATTTTTCCATTTTTTGTCTGTTGAAAGGGAATAAATTACCTATTTATTTATTTAGTTAGTTAGTTATTTAGTTATAAAATAAACAAAACAACTAAATTAATATATTTGTTTATTTCAGAAGATAAAAAATGGAATAATAAAAGATGCATTTATATCTAACATTTATAAAAATGTATATTTTAATTTTTCATTTATTTTTCCCATTTATTTTTATTTTTAAAATGGGGAAACAAAATTGTATACATGTATATTTTTTATGTATCAAATATATTTAAATTCTAAAACAGTAAATGATGGCACAATTCAAAAAATCTCAAAAATAGAAAATTATATGAATTTATACAATTTTTATTTCATTTTATTAAATTAATTTAAAAAAGTATAAAAATCTCATTCTCAAAATTATCATTACTCTAAAAAAAAAAAGTCTGAAAATGTGAGTTTGTCATTGCACCACAAGTAGGTAAATAAATAAATAATATTTATAATATACAAATATATACAAATACTTCAGTGTGTACTTGAGTGTGGCTCCATCCATCCAGTAGATGATGTCCCATCTGCCCACAAACCGGATCATCAGCAGACAGTTTGTCTGGATATCCGGCGGCTTCCCTCCAGTCTCTCTCTCTCTCTCTCTCTGTCTCTCTTTCTCTCAGACTAGCATCTGTTTCTCTGTGCCCCCTGTGGAGTTGACCTCTGACCCTTGCTTGAGCCTGAGTGTGTCCATCTCCCTTTGAACATCTTATTTCCTCTCAGAAACCACTCAGTGATTCCTGCCTCTCTTTGTCTGTCTTTCACCACCACGCTTTAAAGTAGTATTACAGGATATTTGGAGTAAATGTTGATGCACCGCATCCGAGACGTGCTGTCAGTGCACAGACAGTCATTTCAGCTCCAGCCTCAGTGTGAATCTCACATGAAGCGTGTCCGGTCACCTCTAAATATATTTTGCATGAAGAAAATGAACCCTATTTTTTTGTGACCTTATATTCATGACATTTAAACCCTAGTCTCATAATTACATCACACAAGTGATGCATAATGCAATACATAAATACTGACAAATGACAATTTAATTAATACATCATTTTTTGCATAGTAATGATAGCAATGTATTTTAAGTTTTTTTTTTTTTTTTTTGCATTGTCATATATATAGAGAGAGAGAGATCACAAAAGAAGTTTCACATTTTCACACTGTTTTAAAGCAATGATGATCATTTTGATAATTACATTTTTATATTTAATGAATTTAATCAAATTAAATTCAACAAAAATTAAGTCATATTTTCTGTTTTGAAGATTTATTATTGGGATTATACTTTTAAAAACTGAGATAATTTATATATATATAATTTTTTTTTTTTTTAAATATCCATTTTATAAAGTTTTCAATTAAGTTTATTAATCAATTAATTATTTTATTTTTAATTGTTTATATTTATTTATTTTGTGGTGCAATGACAAACACATCGCAATTTCACACTTTTTCAGAGTAATAATAATACATTTGAGAATTCGATTTTTATAAATTTTTATTAATTGTTAATTTAAGAAAATGAAATTTAACAAATGTAATTAATTTTCTATTTTTAAGACTTTTGCATTGTGCCATTATTTATCGTTACGATTATATGTGATAGTTTTATATATATATGTGTGTGTGTGTGTGTATGTGTGTATATATATATATATATACACACAATTTATTAAATTATTTCTTTTTATTTATTTAAAAATGCATTTATTTGTGGTGCCACACAGTCAGTTTCACACCTTTTCTTGGATAATCATTTTAAGAGAACAGAGAAAGTCGGTACTATTTGGGAGGATTGTCTGTCATGTTTCTCTCTGTGGTTGTTCTTGCAGCTCCAGAGCACCGGCCGGTTATTGGAGGAGCAGCTTCCTGAGATGATGACAGAGCTGCTGGCGGCCGTGCGGGATAAGATGCTGTGTCCGTCTGAGTCTCAGCTGACGCGCTCACTCCTGATGGAGGTCATCGAGCTCCATGCTCACCACTGGACCCCACTGGAGGCGCTGACCACTGCCTACTACAACAGAACCATCCAGAAGCTCACCGTGTGACGCACACGCACCGCTGGAGGCCCTGACCACTGCGAACCACAACACAACCATCCAGAAACGCATTAAGAGACACGCAAACCAACCACAGAGGCCACGGACACACTACAACACACACAAGCTTTCTGTAATAGGAGGATAGAATCGGGCGTGGATGGATGAGACATGAGGCATTATGGGATATGGGGCTGGGTCAGAGGTCAGAGGGTAAAATATGCAGATTGAAATGAATATGTACATGTTCACACTTCACATCTGCATATTCATGAGGTGAGCCAGACGTGAAACCAGACAGTCATTAGACGCACGCGTGCAGACGCCAGTCACTGTCTCACGCTTTCCAGACTAAACCGACACAGAAGAAAATAAATACAAATGTAAAAAATCAAAAGAAAAAATTAATTTGGCATAAAAATGAAGCCTATTTTTAATCTTTTTTTAAATTTGTCATTATTTTCACAACTATGCACATTCCAATCCCCCCCCCCCAAAAAAATTATCACGATGCAAAAATACAATTTAATTAATAAATCATTATATTTTGCATAATAATAATAATTTTCAGAAAAAAAATGTACATTTTTAAATTTTTTTGCATTGTATCGTTATTTTCATCACAGTCAAGCACATTTCCACCCCAAAATCTATCATGATGCATAAATACTTTTATTACTACAATTACAATTTCATTAATACATTATTATTTTGCATTAACAATGATCATTTTCAGAATGAGATTAATTCAATTTTGTATTTTTACTTCTTCCTGACAATTAAGCACATCCTCCTTCCCCAAAATTGATCATGATGCATAAATACTTTACATTTTAATTAATAAATGGATAAAAAAAAAATTGCGTTCGAGCAATTATGATAATTTTGAGAATTAAATAATTGTATTAAATGTTTTAAATTTAACTCAAATTTGTATTTTCACAATTAATTAATAAGCACCAAAAAAACACCCTCATAAATGTTACAATTTTATTAATACATCATTTATTTTTGCATTAATGATATTAATTTTGAGAATTACATATATATATATAAATATTATTGTTTTGTGTTTTTGAGAATTTGGGTTACAACTATTCATGAGAATTGACACAGTGCAGCAATTCTTATTGTTCCTGAAAATATTAAGCAAAAAATAAAATTCTTAAAGATGGGTTTTTTCTGTTTTTAATTATTACATTTTTTGCATTATTTTCATCATAGTTAAGCACTTTCCTAAATCTTTTTTTTTCTTGAGATTTTTTTTATGCATCATTTTAATATATTTTAATTAACCATTTTTGGGGGTAATTGTAGGTATGTGCTTAATATTTATGGAAATAATGCCAATGTGCACACAGTCTTAATGCTCCTCAAAATAGGCTTCATTTTCTTTAAGCAAAATCAAAATTCCCTGTTCTATTTTTTTCTTTTGATTTTGTTGTCAGATATTCTCTGGTGGAATTGTGAGCCCCAGAGACTGGACGAGCTCTTGCGTCTTTTCTTTGGCCCGGGGGCTGCTCTTCATCCATCCGTCCCGTTCACCCCCCAGGCGTCAGAAGCCGTCGGCCGACAGGGGCGTCCAGCTGGAGTCACGCTGACTCTACAGGAGCGAGCCTTTCTTTTGTCACACACACACACGCAGCAGATGGGGAGACACACTTTAGTGTGTGTGTGAGAGGACACTCAACATTCAACATGAAGTGGTCAGGTTCTTCATGAACATCAGTCGGATCGCTTGAGTTTCCTGTTCTCGTTCCGTCTCGGGCCGCGTCCCTGTTTATAATGTGTTATAGTGTCCTTAATATTATGCATTATTGTTATTATTATTATTATTACTTTCTTTTTCTCTCGAAGTCGCGTTTTTTACAAACAACGTATAAATGTCCACGTAATAGGCTTCGTTTGTGAAATGCAAGCGGAACACGAATCATTCGTAACGTTGCGTTGTTGAATGATTCACCTACTCGTTTTTCACGAATGAGGTTTGTATGTTTTTAGTCGTAGATCTAAGGCGATTGCTTTAAAAAATTTAAAAAGAAGATAAACGTAAAAGTGTATGTAAAAAGTGATGCAGGTTGTGGAGGATTTCGAATGTTAGTCGAACACTTCTTGCTAGAATGATTCGTAGAATCAGGTTTTTTTATTTATTTAAAAATGCATTTATTTGTGGTGCCACACAGTCAGTTTCACACCTTTTCTTGGATAATCATTTTGTTAAGAGAACAGAGAAAGTCGGTACTATTTGGGAGGATTGTCTGTCATGTTTCTCTCTGTGGTTGTTCTTGCAGCTCCAGAGCACCGGCCGGTTATTGGAGGAGCAGCTTCCTGAGATGATGACAGAGCTGCTGGCGGCCGTGCGGGATAAGATGCTGTGTCCGTCTGAGTCTCAGCTGACGCGCTCACTCCTGATGGAGGTCATCGAGCTCCACGCTCACCACTGGACCCCGCTGGAGGCGCTGACCACTGCCTACTACAACAGAACCATCCAGAAGCTCACCGTGTGACGCACACGCACCGCTGGAGGCCCTGACCACTGCGAACCACAACACAACCATCCAGAAACGCATTAAGAGACACGCAAACCAACCACAGAGGCCACGGACACACTACAACACACACAAGCTTTCTGTAATAGGAGGATAGAATCGGGCGTGGATGGATGAGACATGAGGCATTATGGGATATGGGGCTGGGTCAGAGGTCAGAGGGTAAAATATGCAGATTGAAATGAATATGTACATGTTCACACTTCACATCTGCATATTCATGAGGTGAGCCAGACGTGAAACCAGACAGTCATTAGACGCACGCGTGCAGACGCCAGTCACTGTCTCACGCTTTCCAGACTAAACCGACACAGAAGAAAATAAATACAAATGTAAAAAATCAAAAGAAAAAATTAATTTGGCATAAAAATGAAGCCTATTTTTAATCTTTTTTTAAATTTGTCATTATTTTCACAACTATGCACATTCCAATCCCCCCCCCCCAAAAAAATTATCACGATGCAAAAATACAATTTAATTAATAAATCATTATATTTTGCATAATAATAATAATTTTCAGAAAAAAAATGTACATTTTTAAATTTTTTTGCATTGTATCGTTATTTTCATCACAGTCAAGCACATTTCCACCCCAAAATCTATCATGATGCATAAATACTTTTATTACTACAATTACAATTTCATTAATACATTATTATTTTGCATTAACAATGATCATTTTCAGAATGAGATTAATTCAATTTTGTATTTTTACTTCTTCCTGACAATTCAGCACATCCTCCTTCCCCAAAATTGATCATGATGCATAAATACTTTACATTTTAATTAATAAATGGATAAAAAAAAAATTGCGTTCGAGCAATTATGATAATTTTGAGAATTAAATAATTGTATTAAATGTTTTAAATTTAACTCAAATTTGTATTTTCACAATTAATTAATAAGCACCAAAAAAACACCCTCATAAATGTTACAATTTTATTAATACATCATTTATTTTTGCATTAATGATATTAATTTTGAGAATTACATATATATATATAAATATTATTGTTTTGTGTTTTTGAGAATTTGGGTTACAACTATTCATGAGAATTGACACAGTGCAGCAATTCTTATTGTTCCTGAAAATATTAAGCAAAAAATAAAATTCTTAAAGATGGGTTTTTTTCTGTTTTTAATTATTAATTTTTTTGCATTATTTTCATCATAGTTAAGCACTTTCCTAAATCTTTTTTTTTTCTTGAGATTTTTTTTATGCATCATTTTAATATATTTTAATTAACCATTTTTGGGGGTAATTGTAGGTATGTGCTTAATATTTATGGAAATAATGCCAATGTGCACACAGTCTTAATGCTCCTCAAAATAGGCTTCATTTTCTTTAAGCAAAATCAAAATTCCCTGTTCTATTTTTTTCTTTTGATTTTGTTGTCAGATATTCTCTGGTGGAATTGTGAGCCCCAGAGACTGGACGAGCTCTTGCGTCTTTTCTTTGGCCCGGGGGCTGCTCTTCATCCATCCGTCCCGTTCACCCCCCAGGCGTCAGAAGCCGTCGGCCGACAGGGGCGTCCAGCTGGAGTCACGCTGACTCTACAGGAGCGAGCCTTTCTTTTGTCACACACACACACGCAGCAGATGGGGAGACACACTTTAGTGTGTGTGTGAGAGGACACTCAACATTCAACATGAAGTGGTCAGGTTCTTCATGAACATCAGTCGGATCGCTTGAGTTTCCTGTTCTCGTTCCGTCTCGGGCCGCGTCCCTGTTTATAATGTGTTATAGTGTCCTTAATATTATGCATTATTGTTATTATTATTATTATTACTTTCTTTTTCTCTCGAAGTCGCGTTTTTTACAAACAACGTATAAATGTCCACGTAATAGGCTTCGTTTGTGAAATGCAAGCGGAACACGAATCATTCGTAACGTTGCGTTGTTGAATGATTCACCTACTCGTTTTTCACGAATGAGGTTTGTATGTTTTTAGTCGTAGATCTAAGGCGATTGCTTTAAAAAATTTAAAAAGAAGATAAACGTAAAAGTGTATGTAAAAAGTGATGCAGGTTGTGGAGGATTTCGAATGTTAGTCGAACACTTCTTGCTAGAATGATTCGTAGAATCAGGTTTTTTGGGAGAAAATAGTGGCCTTCGAAACCACTGCGAGTTGAATCTCTAGCTGATAGAAAGGCCTGTGCAGCGAAGACCATTTTCTTTTTATCGCCCTGCAATGTTCAGCTTCCTAAATAGACAATGTGAGATGTCGAAAAACATAAAAAATCGAGCATGAATCGAAATGAAATTAAACAACAATGGCTGTTGAGTATATAGGCCGTTTTGCTGTGGTCGTTTTTTGCAAGTCGTTCTATTTAAAACTATTTACTTTGAACTAAATTTGTTTGCCGAGGATGGTGGTCGAATCTTTTAACGGTATATCTAGCTATTACGTGTCGATTTCTCTGGCTTTGACGACTGTGTGCATTGATATTGATTTAACACAGTCATCTAGTTATAAATAAGCTACAGTACATGTAATCTTGTAAACGGCATATGAATATGAATTTTAGACCATGAGGAGGAACATAGGAAGTGTTTTTGAACTTTTTTTGCATAGTCGGTGGCCTCCAGCTTAATTTAGGGGAGGAAACACACGCAGAACCTCGTGGTTTGCCGGCCAGTTTGGGGTTTGTGTATTTTCTGTCTTGCATCAAGAATCCACATGAAAAGACAAACGCACACATGAGGGTTGAATCTGGTTCATATTTCACCCTAAATCTTAAAGAAAAAACTATTTAAATATTTTGCATGAACTAGATTGAAGTTTTCGTCATGCAAAATATGATTTTGCAATTTTTTCTTTAGATTTTAATGGTCAGATTTCCCCTCATAGAGTGATTTTATACATGCATACTGAATAGCTGATGCTCGGTGTGTGTTTGTCTTTAAAACATGATTTCAGTTGTTGTTTTTGTATTTTAGAGTTTCCTTTGATTTGCTCTCAGCATCATCAGGGTTTGTTTTAGGCTCCGCCCCATTCAAGCAGCAGGCATCATGTGACCTTTGACTTCTTCAGTGTTGCGACCCACCAGACTATTGAATGCTGATCATCTTCATTTGCATCTTATTAACATGCAAAGCAGATGTGGCAACCTTGTCAGCTGACCAAACTGTTGATCTGGGCTCATTCAAAGATGTCAGCGATTGTTTTGTTTTTATGCAACTGAAAATAAACTGAGAAGGGGTGTAACATGAAGTGTTTGTCCTTTTCTTTGATGATTATTGCTCAGAGTGATGTTTGCTGTCCATTTTTCTTCCTTTCATGCAGAGTGAAGAACGTCAAGTGTTATGTTATTATGATTTATATATGGTTAGTATTTATTCATATTTTGAATGAGATTGTATTTGCTTTTTTTTCGGTTTTCATTTTAATTAAAATTTTGCTCATTTTATGTGCTTTTGGGTTTTTTTTATTAGTTGTTTATAGTTTCAATAAATTTTTTATTACAGTTTTTAGAAGTTTTCTGCAGCTTAAAATGATTTCATGATTTCGTTAATAATTTTAGTTTTTAGTTAACAATAACAACACTGCTTTTTTGGGTTGTTTTGTTGGCCCTGCGTTTCCCATCCCAACTAACAAATTTATGTACTAAATATTTTCTGACCATTGCATTTTTTTGGGGGGGGGGGGGGCAAAAATTGAAATAAATAAATAATAAAAAATATTTTCGAATAATAAAAAAAAACGTATCAGCTTAGGATTCTAATATTGTCCGTTTTTTTATGGTGATATAATTAAATTATTTGTTCTATATATTCAATTCTGCTTCATCTAGGTTTACTGTGCACATTATTCAAACATTTCCAATTATATAAAGTATTAAAAGAATGTGTTTACAAGTTCTTTTTCGTAAGACTCACTCTTTTCCGAACATTTTGAGAAGCCTTAGCATTTAAGTTAATCAAACGTGGTTGTGCAAAGGACTGTGGGTAATGTTACCCCGAAACGCATGAATGCACACTTTGAAATTCCACTAGAAATAGTACACCATCCAGACTCCTCTTGAACATCACATTCATGCAATTACTAATAAAACTAACGAAAATACTAATATACAATGACAAAAGCTCATTAAAAAATTACTAAAAATAAAATTAGAATGAAAACTGAAAATATACAAATAAAAGCTCATTCAAAATATTCATAAATACTATCAGAAGCAGATATTGACTGTAATGTGCTGTATCTGTCTTTATTAACATCTAGCAGCCCTTTTGTTTTCTTCTACAGCCCCTTCATCATCATCATCTCCATCATCATCATCTCCATAGCACCCCACACTCTGTGTGATTAATTGCCATGTCCGGGGTGAGTGTGTCGCCCGATTGTTTCTATTGTTTGTAGATGACAAAGGAGCATTTGGCTCCACACACACACACACAGCTGGACGCTTGCTGCAGCTGCCACACAGATTCAAGCGCAGCGATCTGACAGCTGTGCAGGAGGACAGAGATCAGCTACCTGCAGAGAGAAAGTGTGAGTGACGGTCACGTGGCATTGTTTGCACGAGATCAGATTCTTGAAGGAGTAGTTCAGCCAAAAATGGGTGAAATTGTGCTGTCCAAGATGTAGATGAGTTTGTTTCTTCATCAAATTTGGAGAAATGTAGCATTGCATCACTTGCTCAGCAATGGATGCTCTGCAGTGAATGGGTGCCGTCAGAATGAGAGTCCAAACAGCTGATAAAAACATCACAATAATCCACAAGTAATCCACACCACTCCAGTCCACCAGTTAATGTCTTGAGAAGCCAAAAGCTGCGTGTTTGTAAGAAACAAATCTATCAAGACATTTTAAATTCAAACTGTTGCTTCCAGCTAAAAAATGAATCCTCTATCCATAATAACACTTCCTCTAGTGAAAAGTCCATCTCCTGTTGTCTCACATCAAAATCCACACATTTGTTTAGAGCTGTTTTGGACTATTTTGTCTTGTGATTGATCTGTGCAGATTTCTCTCCTGATTTTTCACCGGAGGAAGCGTTATTATGGATTATGGACTTGGTATTTTGGCTAAATAGTGATGGATTTGTTTCTTACAAACACAGCTTTTGGCTTCTCGAGACATTAACTGATGGACTGGAGTGGTGTGGATTACTTGTGGATTATTGTGATGTTTTTATCAGCTGTTTGGACTCTCATTCTGACGGCACCCATTCACTGCAGAGCATCCATTGCTGAGCAAGTGATGGAATGCTACATTTCTACAAATCTGATGAAGAAACAAACTCATCTACATCTTGGATGGTCTGAGGGTGAGCACATTTTCAGCAAATTTTCATTTTTGGGTGAACTTTTCCTTTAATACTCAGTGTTCAGATATGCAACTCAGATATGTTCCGTTTTACAGCCATTTGTCATTTATATTTCTCTCTCTCTCTGGAGGAACTGTACAACCATTGGCCCACATCCTGCCCCTGCCAGCGAGGAAATGATGTCATGACCTGTTCACTTCCTGAATGAACTGTTTAATGGTTCTGTTTTTCTGCCACATAACGTATTGCTGTTGGAGCCTGGAATTCTCTCTCTCTCTTGTTCAATCCCTCTCTCTTCTGTTCTGTTTTTCCCGCTTTCATCTTCTCTTTTGAGCCCCTCGCCCCCCCGTCTCCGCTATGGCTTCTTGTTGAAAACCCAAACCTCTCTTCATTTCCAGCCAAGCCTGATCCACTTCCAAATCCTCCCTGCCCTGCCTGCCAACACCAACAGGCCGTCTGCTCGGAGCGCAGAGGAGGCGCTGGAGCGTTTTTCAGCAGCGAGGAACTCAAAGAGGCTTCTTTCTTCAGCCTGCAGAGGGAAGACTCGCGTGACAGCGTTTGCTGTAGGGGTTAATCTGAGCGCTCTGATATCTGGATAGAGAAACACTGAGAAAAATGTTTGTAGTTCACCCAAAAAATCTAAATTACTTACCCTCATGTTGTTCCAAATTTCACTTTCTGTTTTTCTTAGAAAAAGGCAATGTTCACGCTGCTGTTTTCCATAAAATACAAACATGCACTGATCTGTAAAAATCTGTTGTTGTTCTGTCTATCTATCTGTCTATCGGTCTGTCTGTCTGTCTATCCATCTATCTCTCTGCCTGCCTGCCTGCCTGTCTGTGTCTGTCTATCTATCTATCTATCATCTATCTATCTATCTATCTATCTATCTATCTATCTATCTATCTATCTATCT
>NW_015548202.1:86276-89131 GCF_001515605.1 Sinocyclocheilus anshuiensis | reverse complement strand
ATCTATCTATCTATCTATCTATCTATCTATCTATCTATCTATCTATCTATCTATCTATCTATCTCTCTGCCTGCCTGTCTGTCTGTCTGTCTATCTCTCTGCCTGCCTGTCTGTCTGTCTGTCTATCTATCTATCTATCTCTCTGCCTGCCTACCTATGTATCTATCTATCTATCTGTCCGTCTGTCTATTCCTCTGCCTGCCTGTCTGTCTGTCTGTATATTTATCTATCTATCTATCTATCTATCTCTCTGTCTGTCTGTCTGTCTGTCTGTCAGTCTATCTCTCCGTCTGTCTGTCTGTCTGTCTATCTCTCCGTCTGTCTGTCTGTCCATTGTTCTGTCTGTCTGTCTGTCTGCTTTTCCTCTGCAGGAGGTTATGTTATTATTTTTGTCTCTTCAGTGTTGTGTTAGTCACACACACACACACACACACGCACGCACACACACACTCACTCACTCCCCCGGTGTGTGTCGGCATGTGGTTTAGGTGTCAGCTCATGAGCAGCAGGCAGTAGCACCTGATGTCTTTGTTGCTAAGCTCCTGCTCCTGTCTAGCAAGTGTCACCGCGAAACTATCCTGGGAGTGTGCCCCTGTTGCTATGCGACGTGAACTCCGGTGACAGGCTGACAGTTTGACCCCTGCTACGCTCGACAGTGACAGCAGCAGCAGCAGCATGTCGTTCTCATCTCGTCTCTCCAACTTCAACCTGAGGTGTGTTTTCGGTTGTCAGAGTAAATACACAGTGGGTGAACGAACCTTTGACATTCCTATAGCTCACTAGGCAGTAGGCACTAGGTCATGGGTTCGATTCCCAAGGAACGCAGGAGCTGATTAAATGTATACCTTGTAGTGATGTGCAACTCCATATGAGGCCAATGCGATGCACATCTCGATGATACATTAAAGATACATATGAAGCAGCTGCTGATGCGATTCGATTCACCACTATTAGGATGCAGTGCAATCCGATTTCGATTCGTAAAAGTAGTAAGTCTCAGTTTTGGTCCGTCTACACTGAAACGCAACCCCGGAGTTTTCAAACTAAAATGGGGTTTTCGAAAAGAAAATTTGATTTTTAAGGGTCGAAAATGCCGGAGTAGTGTAAACGGCAGGCGTAACCGTAGCAAAAGTTATGCATTTTTTAAAAGAAAGCGCACTAGTGTGAATGTAGCCTAAACCCAGCAACAATGTCTATTTTGTCAATCGCTAGTGCGCCTCTTGAGGTCAAGGGAAAGATGGTTACCTGCACAGCTTTTACTAGCTGGCCTCCGTTACACTAGCACTTAATTGAAGTTGAAAATAACCCAGAATATTTCTTCGAGTTCTCTGCTGGCTGACCCGAGCTCTCATTTACACTGATGAAATGGCAGCCGTGTCCCTTCAGCCGAGCGCTTGAGTTTTCATGCCGGTCAGGAGGTTCTCAAAACATCTCCAGCTACACACACACACACACAGCTCATTGATTTGTAAGGTGGCATGCGTCTCGATGAGTGAACGTGTGTGTTTGCGCGCATGTTTAAAGCAGCTCCACATGAAAGTTTGAACCCAACACCGCAGTCACGTGATCTGCTCTACAACGAACCCCGTTGTTCGCGAGCAAGTTTGATTTGGCCGGCCGTCAGTTATTGCACACACAGGTGTGTGTCTGTGTGAACGGCAGGACTATTTGCCTCCGCCGTCACTGTGGTTTCTATCCTAGTTTTGAGTCTTTGATGGTGGATTTTATCGGGATTTAGTGCAAAATAAGTGACATTATTAGCTTACAAATCATAAGCGGAGATTTGCTACCAGACGACAGTAATTAGAGATGTTTGCTAAGTCAAGAATCACGTTTACTGTTGCTCATGTTTAGTGTTAGTGAGCGTTCAGTGTGTGCATCGATTATTAGACGCACCATTTTCACCTGCTGGACCATAAAACAGGTTTTAAAAAACTGTGATGCACAGCACACTGATTTTCATGTTCACTATTTTCTAATGTTTTCCAATACAAATATTTCAAAATTCTTTAATGAAGATGCATTTACTCGAGAAGCAATATTTTGATAAAACACACTAGAAACTCCATAGCAACGCCCTGGAAACCACCCAGAACACCCTAGCAATGGACAGCACTATAAGAAAACACATAGCAATTGCATAGCAACACCATGGGAACCATCCAGAACGCACAGCACCATAAGAAAATACCTAGCAACTGTATAGCAACGCCCTGTCAAAACACAGAACCATAAGAAAACCCCTAACTGCATGGCAATGCCCTGGATACTGTGTGTGTGTGTATGAGTGTGAGAGAGACACCCTGGCGACTGCGTAGCAACGCCCTTGCAATGCACAGCACCATAAGAAAATACCTAGCAACTTCATAGCAACGCCCTGTCAACACACAGAACCATAAGAAAACCCCTAACTGCATGAGAATGCCCTGGATACCGTGTGTGTGTGTGTGTGTGTGTGTGTGTGAGTGTGTGAGTGTGAGAGAGACACCCTGGCGACTGGTACTGTGTAGCAACGCCCTTGCAATGCACTGCACCATAAGAAAACACCTAGCAACTGCATAGCAACACCCTGGAGATCATGGAAACCATACAGAGCACCCTAGCAACTGCATAGAAATGCCATGGCGATGCACAAACCATAAGAAAAGACCTAGAAATTGCATAGCAACGCCCTGGATACCATCCAGAACACCCTGGCAACTGAATAGCAACACCCTAGCAACGCACATGGTGGTCAGATTTGCACAGATTATTTTTTCTTTATTTTGACTTTAATTGAGAATATTCCTGAATAAATAAACATGTTTCACTCGGATGCTACTGCTGTTGAGAATTCACTGGGGGGGGGGGGGATG
>NW_015548202.1:76082-83329 GCF_001515605.1 Sinocyclocheilus anshuiensis | reverse complement strand
CGCTTGAGTTTTTTTTCCCCCACAGTTGTGTTTTCACACCTCACTAACAGACTGTGTTTCTCACTTACAGACTGTTAAAATATATTCTTGTCTGTCTCACACATTCTTCAGGAGACAAAAAGAGAGAAACCCACAGAGAGAGATTGTAACAATGACAAAATACTCTATATACTCATCATGTCAGAGGAGTTACTTCCTCTGAAAGGATGGGTCAGTGTTCGTTTAGTATTATTTATTTATTTAATGGTATTGTATTTATTAATATTTTGAATTATTTTTATATATATTTTCATTTTACATTTAAATTTATGGTTCAATCATTTTCTTACGTGCTTTTGTTCATTTCAGTTTTAAGTTTAATAAATGCATTACTTTAACTTAAATGTATTTAATTTAGTAGCTGAGGCAAACGTTCGTTTAGATTTTTTCAAATAATTTTTTTATTTTATTTTATTTTTTGCTTGTTTAGAAGTCCCTGTATGGTTCTCTTTCTGTAGTGAAATAAGTATTTCGTTAAATACTGTTTAACCCAATTCTTTTGAACTTTTCAGCAAATTGCAACTTACATTTCAGTGTGTATCTGAAGTTTATGTTGTTTTCTGTTTGTTTAGGAGTTTAGCAGATGCTGGTCACTATTGCATGGAAAAGAGCTGCATGAACATCCTGCTAAACATCTCCAGAAAACAAAGACAGTGCGGGTGAGTGAACAATGCCAGAGGTGTTCCTTTTACACATGCAAGTCAAACTCTCGTGTAGTGAACCATTGTATTCTTTTTTCCAAATAGTTTCTCATCTTTTAACTTTTTAAATTAAACTCTCAATTATAGATGAAAGGATAATGAGTGGAAAAAATCTCGAATGACAAAGAGCATTTCATCATTTCTGTCTGGCTCCTTCACACACACACACACACTCATGTCGTGTGAATATGATGCGGGCGGGAGCACGACCCCATGAATTGACATGCTGTGAATAACAGCTTCCTGTCTCCTAGAAACAGTGTGACGGTGAGCGCTGTCAGCATGCCGCTGTTCGCATTTCCCACTCAGTGTGTGTGTGTGTGTGTGTTCTGTCTGTATGACAGACTGAGATGAGGAAACAGCATCAGCCTTCAACATCACTTTAACTTAAACTGTCTCCAAGTATTTTTCACCCTTTCAAAATGCCGCTCATCACCGATTCACAGCCAGTGTTTGGAATATAGTGCAGTGCACAATATATACTGTATACTGACAATTTTTCTACTACTTTCTACTAAGTATGTGAAAAGGTTGTCAGTATATCAAAAGTAAAATTTACAAAACAAAACAGTAGTTTGCCACATTTTTGTTGTTTAAATCAGCGAGTGGCTTTAAATTATTAGATTTAAATACTTTAAGTATTTTTTTATTTTTATTGTATATTAAAATACATTAAAAATAATTATGAATAAATTAAAATAAAAAATAATAACAAAAATATAACTTCAGTATAACTTTAAAAATGTCAAGTTTTTATTATTATTTTATTATTAAATTATTTTATTTATAATATATTGAAATACATTGTTTTATTGTTGTTATTATTATTATTATTATTATATTAAAACAAATTATTTTATGTTTATATTTGTTTTATATGAATAAAATATTAGGTATTACTGAACATTTTATTTTATTATTTATATTTTACATTAAAAAAATAATAATAACAATAAGAATAGTTGTTGAAGTTTTTATAGATTAATTTAAAATATTTTATTTTAGGATTATTTTCTTTTGTATTAATTTTTATTTATTGATGATGATGATTATTATAAAACTCAAGTTTTTAATTCTGAGATTATAAATTGAAACCACTTTCTTAATTAAACATGCATAATGATGATGATATGTGGCAAGCAACTTTTTTGAAATGTTCATTGTTACATGCTATTATTATTGCTATTATTTTCACTGAATGTTTTGAATTTCAGTCAGAAATACTTCTAGCTCATGCATCACACAAGAGGTCGATTTGATCGCTTTGCATTGTGGGATGCAGTCTGTGTTCCAAAACATTCTTCATAAAACAAACATTTCCTGCTCTGAAATCTGATTGGATAAGCGGCATTCAGATCTGTCTGCATACTTGAGTGGCGCGGATTGTTGTGTGTGTGTGTGTGTGTGTGTGTGATTGTGAATGAAGGCTGACTGGAGCCAGAACCTCCTCTCTGTCTCTCCCACCCAGCAGCGCTGGAGCCCGAGCACCAAGGACGCGCGTCTGTTCCTCGCCACAATAGACTATTGAGAACATGAGACACAAACAGGCTGAGGACTGACGCCGTCACCGCTGGAACAGACAGACAGATGGACAGACGTAGAAAGGAGCATTTACATGAGCAGATATTTCATTTCTCTGTCCGCTCACCCACCGCATTCCTTTGTGTGGTCACTATTATCATCTCTCTCTCTCTGTCTCTTTGTCAGCTGCCAGATATTATTGTATTTCTTCAGGATCAGTTCTGGTCATATAAACGTCCTCAGTTTCTGTACTTGTGTGTCTGATGGTGTGAATGTGTAAACTGTCATTTGTCTGACAGAGAGAAATAATCCTGTGAGTTACCACATATAACTTAAACAGTTCTGTGCTGTTATTATTTTTCACCTCTCTGGGATACTTGATGCTGATTGGTTAATCACTGCATTCTGCAGTTAAATTTGTAATAAAATAATACGTAAAAATCATTTAAAATTATTAGAATAATTTTAAAAACATTATAATCATAATTTAAAATAATTAAATTATCAATATTTATGATTAATAAATAAACATTGGTGTTTTTATTATATTGCTGCGTACTTGGATTGTGTATTACAGTGATTTTACCAGTGATGTTTTAAGGGGATTCAGGCACCGAACACCTAACAACACAAACACGAACACAAACAACTATAATCGTGCTAAAATCACAGTAATGCATAGCCTTTCACGGTTTATTGCTTTTATAATGCATCTTTATGATGATGACATCGCATTTGGAGACGGTATTTTTTAATGTTTTTGAAAGAAGCCTTTTCTGCTCATCAAGGCTGCATTTATTTGATCAAAACAGTAAAACAAAAAAATGTGAAATATTATTACAATTTAAAACAAACATTTTCAATGTGAATATATTGTAAAATGTAATTTATTCCTGTGATCAAAGCTGAATTTTCAGCATCATTACTCCAGTCTTCAGTGTCACATGATCTTCAGAAATCATTCTAATATGCTGATTTGCTGCTCAACAAACATTTTGAAATTATTATTATTTTATTTATTTATTTTGGAAACCATAGTGCATTTTTTTCAGCATTCTGTGATGAATAAAAAGTTTAACAGAACAGCATTTATTTGAAATAGAAATCTTTATAAAACATTATAAATGTCTTCACTGTCACCTTTGATCAATTTAATGCATCCTCCTTGCTGAATAAAAGTATTAATTTCTTTCAAAAATAAAATATAATCTTACTGACTTCAAACTTTTGAACAGTATTTAAGACAGAAGCATAAAAATGGAAGTAATCTGAGTGACTTTATTGTCAATAATAATGATTACCATGGTAAAGAGGGTTGATTTCTCCTGTCAGAAGGTCATTGTAATGAAATACAGTAAATCATTGGCAGCCTGTATGCTGTATACAGTGCTTGTGATCATGCTATTGATTGCTCTGTTGATTAACTGATGTATTTCGGCTCAGTTCTGATTGACAGCGAGGCGGCAGTGATATGATGTTGGGTGTAATTGATATGATAATTCATCTCTTTCTCTCTCTCTCTCTCTCTCCATCTGCTAAACGCAGCTCTTCTGCATTGTCTCCTGCGGTCAAGTGTTGCCCCGTCGCTGAGGGTCAGGGGTCACGCGGGTCGAGTGAATCTGCCCCGCCACGTGAGCCAGACAAAGACGCATTCAACACACACACACACACACACACACACACACACACACACAACTAATCGCTCGCTCTCCTCTTTTGACATGCACATCCTCGTTCTCTTTTCATACAGTCTGTCTGTCTCTCTCTCTCTCTGTGATATTCTGGCTGACATTGCTGGCGTGGGCAAAGTCTTCCACTCTCATCTCTGGCAGAACAATCCTTTCAGTCCCCTACAGTGTGTGTGTGTGTGTGTGTGTGTGTGTGTGTGTGTGTGTGTGTGTGTGTGTGTGTGTGTGTGATCCTGAAATTCCTCTGAATTCCTCACATTGGTTAAATGCTTTCAATAGCCTGTTAAATGCAGAATGTATTTTTTCTGATTATTGTGACCCAAATATCTGAATTTAAGTCAAATAATTTTTACTTTATGTATCCACTGAAAAATGATTTTCTTACTCAGTAATTCAGTACAAATATCTAAACATTCTTAAATAAAGATACGTTTACTTGAGAAGCAAAATTAAATAAGGTAAGAAATCTTATTTTCTGAAAAATGTATCAAAATTAATTGAGTTTATGCTTAAAACAAGAAAAATATCTGCCAATGGGGTGAGAAAAATAATCTTGGTTTCCCTTTGAATTTCAGTTTACCACACTTGCAGATTTTTAATATTTTTTTGTATTAAGTATAAACTCAATTACTCACTGTAACATTAAAATAACTGTTTTCTGTAAAGATGCTTTGAAGCATTGAATATTGTGACAAGTGCTGCACATATAAAGTAACAAATAAAATTGAATTTATTTTTATTTATTTTTTTCAGAAAACAAGACATCTTAATATCCAAGACTAAATTTTATTTATTTATTTATTCATTCATTCATTTAGTTTCTCAAGTAAATGTATCTTGATTTAAGAATGTTTAGAGATTTGTACTGGAAAACAGGACAAAAATACAAAGATTATTATTATTATTATTATTATTTTAAATATTATTATTTTGTTACTTATTGTTTTTTATTTATTTATCTATCTATTTTTTAATTGTAGCACTTTATACAGTACAGTACAGATTGTTTCAAAGCAGCTTCACAGTAATAAACAGGAAAATAACAGTGTGAATATTAAGTCAGTTAATAATAATAATTACAAATTATTATTAAAATATTAATTCATAATTAATTGTAAGTCGCTTTGGATTCAACAATTTTAGCAGTAAAGCAGCTCCACAGAAGACAAAAGTGTGGTTATTCAGCTCAGTTCTGTTCAATGTTGTAAAGTTCATCAGCTATGAAAATGTCATTATTCAGCTCAAGTTTTGTTCTCATCTGAAAGTGTCAGTTCAGTCAAATCAATCATTTTATTTATGAACTGCCCCCTCCTCATTCACTGTCATTGTTTTGAAAAGAGTAGCATGGACATTTTATTAAACATCTTTTGTGTTCCACAGAACAAGAAAATGGGTTTGGAGTGACATGAGGGTGAGTAAATGACTGAATCTTAATTTTTCATCTCTTAGAGTCACATACATATTGCAAATGTTAGATTCTAGTCTGATATTTTGTGAAATAAATTCACTGTAAAGTGTTTGCATAAGTTGGCTCGTATAAAATCACAGCTCACATCAGAGAATCGTGAAAGGATTTGTTTGATTTTCTCACCTTGCGCTGTGAATACATGAACCGCTGTGCAGGTCACCAGATTGAATTTATCTGGCTCTCGCCTGCTGAACAGCGTGTGAAGGCCAAACTAAATAAGAAAGTGTGAAATCTTGAACACACAGTGCAGTATTAGTGAGAACTGATGTCTGAGAGAAACACGTCAACTCGCGAGTGTGTGTTTGCATTGAAATAATCTGAATAACCACTGAATAATGACCCAAATATGTCATCTCAGTAGCAAAAGTGGGTCAAAAGGTCTTTATACACTTTATCCACTTTTTAACAAACATATAAAGTATGTATGTGCATACATCTACTTTCCTGTAAAAAAAAAATAACTTTTTATGTTTGTACTTTCCTTTTTGGTTCTTAATGGAGTGAGTGTGAACATTCATGAGTGTTTCATGTAAATTAATGATTAAATGCGTGATATTCTATCTAGATGTTGAAATGACTTCAGAGACAATTATTAATACACCAAAAAGTGTAACACGTCATTGATCTGTTTGTTTCAGAATCACGACCAGCCCGTCACAGCAACACTGACTCAACCAATGGTGTGAGTTTGGGGGCGTGGCTAACTGTTTGACTGACCAATGACAGATGGGAAGAGTGTTGGTTAAGCTTATATGGTACAAAAATTACACACTTCAGCTTTAAAGCAAGGAAATTAAAGGTGAGTGTGTGTGTGTGTGTGTGTGTGTGTGTGTGTGTGTATTTCCCACTGTCTTCCACTCTGATTCAAGATTGCATTACTAACATAATTATTTGCCAAAGTTTGTCTAAGAGTGCAGTCAGAGATTGTGTGTGTGTGTGTGTGTGTGTGTGTGTGTGTGACTGACCAATGACAGATGGGAAGAGTGTTGGTTAAGCTTATATGGTACAAAAATTACACACTTCAGCTTTAAAGCAAGGAAATTAAAGGTGAGTGTGTGTGTGTGTGTGTGTGTGTGTATTTCCCACTGTCTTCCACTCTGATTCAAGATTGCATTACTAACATAATTATTTGCCAAAGTTTGTCTAAGAGTGCAGTCAGAGATTGTGTGTGTGTGTGTGTGTGTGTGTGTGTGTGTGTGTGTCTGTGTGTGTCTGTGTGTAAGAGAGATTCCAGACAGACCACCCCACTGCCTGGTTTTAGGGGGTCTGTGGTCTCATTGCTCATTTCCTTCTTTCGCAGCTTCTCACACACACACACACACGCACCGCAGAGTGTTTCTCACTGTGAAGCATCAGCAGCTCATGTTATGTTGGCCGTCACCATGGCAGCGTCATATTCCTCAAACCAGGAGCCCCAGTGAGCTGCAGCGGCCCCAAAAACTGTCCAGACACTCCACTCCACACTTATAAATATATGAATATATTTGGATTAAATAACAGAACATAAAACTACCTGTCATTTATTGTAAAGTGACACAACGCTAGCACACTTTCCGAGCAAAACATTTCACAGAAAGGTGTTTGTTTGGTTTACTAATATTTGGTCTTGTACTTTTGTAATTTTCCCTCCAAAACGATGTAATTTCCTGGTGGATGATGTCATTAAGGATCTGTCTTGTATCAATTATAATGTTACAAAAGGTTTCTATTTCAAATAAATGCTGTTCTTTTGAACATTTGAACATTTATTCTATGCACAATGCACAACTGTTTTCAACATTGATAATAATCAGAAATGTTTCTTGAGCATCAAATCAGCAATGATTTCTG
>NW_015548202.1:75325-75881 GCF_001515605.1 Sinocyclocheilus anshuiensis | reverse complement strand
TGCACAACTGTTTTCAACATTGATAATAATCAGAAATGTTTCTTGAGCATCAAATCAGCATATTAGAATGATTTCTGAAGATCATGTGACACTGAAGACTGGAGTAATAATGCTGAAAATTCAGCTTTGATCACAGGAATAAATTACATTTTAATATATATTCACATAGAAAACAGTTTTTAATTTTAATTTTTTTAATAATAATAATAGTTATTATTATTATATATACGTATAAATAAATATATATGTATGTATATATGAATATGTATAAATTGGTGAATATTTAATGAAATGATGTATGGTGTCTACTGTAAAGAAAACTGCTGAGAAATTACAGTATATAACAGTACATAAACAAGTACTCTTTAACAAGACCAGAGAGAGAGCGCAGGGCTTTGATTAGAGCTTCATTATTCGTCTGATCTACCTCAGTCATTTCTCTGCTCTTTTCATCACGCTGGCCTTTCTTTTCATCCTTCATTCCTTTCCTGGTCTCTCTTTCTCTCTCTCTCTCTCTCTCTCTCTCTCTCTCTCTCTCTCTCTCTCTCTCTCTATC
>NW_015548202.1:72827-75179 GCF_001515605.1 Sinocyclocheilus anshuiensis | reverse complement strand
CTCTCTCTCTCTCTCACCATCCTGTTCTCCATCCACACACTCTGCGCTCGTCTTGCATTTCTTTCTGCTAAAAGACGTCTGGCATGTTAGATTATTAGCAGCAGTTTAGCAGCGGCATGAACCTTCCTTCAGTTGAACACACACAAACCCATGATATGCAACACAGCAAAACTATTCTAATCAATACTGCTTTCTACACTGCAAGCATTGCCATAATACAACATGACACTGTTATAATCAGCAGATCAATGCGTGATGAATCACAGTCAATGTCAAAATGTCTGCTACTACACTAATGTCAAGCTCTTACAGTCTGTTCACACCAAGAACAATAACTATAACGATAACTGCAGTATATTAGCACCCACACCACACAATATTGTTTTGTTTTTTGCCTTCTGTTGCTTTAAATGCTTGAGCTCTTTAAAGCAGGCTGGATTCTGATTGGCTGTTGATTTTTTATGTTTCATCAGCTGAAAAACAGTAATTCCAGCTATATAGTTTTTTATTTATTAAAAAAACGAAAACGGTAATTATGACCATTTTAAACAATTCAGGTTTTATTTCTCATAATTTTGTGGAAAAAAGTCAGAATTGCGGGATTTAAACTCAGAATTCTGACTTTTTTCTTTTTTCTCACAATTATGTTTTCTTGTTTCACCACCGAAGAAAAATAAAATATTAAGAATATTAAAAAATATTTTTATTTCAGCTAGTTACCGAAGCAGCATTTCACATTTTCGTTTAGTTTAAGTACAGGTACTAAAATAACTATAACTTAATAAAAACTAAATAAAAATATTTAAAAAGCAGAACCTAAAACTTCAGTACTTGAAATATGATAAACATTACCTGAAATAAAATAAAACATAAAAAAAAAACTTTCAACAAAAATGATAAAATGACAAGAAAACAAAATGCACAAAACATAATCATGACTTTTTATCTTTTATCAAGTTTAAATCTTGCAATTTTGAGTTTATAGCTCTCACAGATTTTTCTAAGTATTGCCAGAAAAAAAGTCTGAATTGTGAGATATAAACTCACAAGAAAAGAACTGCAAGAAAAAAGTTACAATTACCTTTTTATGAATTTATTTGTACCCCATGGCAGAAACAAGCTTCCATACTATCATTCCTCGGTGGTGTTATTGTTATAGTTGTGGTGTGAACTCTGTTGTTCTTTTACATTTAGAACGATTAGAAGCTTCAGCAGCTCATGTTCTGTTGGCCGTCGCCATGGCAGCATAAAATTCCTCCAACCAGGAGAGATATATTTATGAATATTATTAGAGTGAACTTCATTGTGTCTCTGTGTTCACTTGAGTCTCATCTCATCCCGTCATGTTTGTGTGTTTGACAGCTCTGACCACAGCAGATTCTAACCTTTCAGTCAACCTCTGCGGACACACACACACACACACACACACATACACTAGGAGACACACACTCATGCAAATACACAAACACACACATATACACACACACAGTCTGTGGGAAATGCCCTGTGTTTGAGGACAGTACAGGCACACACATGCACAGACGCAGCATCAGATACACACCCACATTCATTCTGCTATTCAGAGTAATTGTCCTGCATGCTTACATGACTGTAATCGTGTAATTCATCATGTAAATACCTGTAATGCTACCTGAAGTTATAATTAAAGCCAATTAAAAAGATATAATGACCTGCATGTGATGTTTCCCACTGTAATGTTTACACGCGATTTTACAGTTTTTCTCGATTGCTTAAACACATTTCTTGAAACTATGCGTCATATTCTCAAAACAGTAAACAAATCCATAACGTCTCACCTAATTCCCCAAACATCCTATTTTCAGGTCAAAATGAAGCTCTACACTTAAAAACATTCACTCTTGCTGAAAAACCAAACTTTGCCCTTAGACATCACACACAAGCCCTCAAAAACCACACACTACAACATAGTGCTAATTGAGCTCAAGCTATGCTGACTTGAGTGAACAATATTGAATGCTAGTGCTTTCTAAATGACAACATGGTCTAGGCAATGAGAAATTAAGTTATTTGTGTGTAGAGTTTTGCAGTGACAGTTCAACAAATCTGATTCATGTGTCAAAAAGGGGAATAGTGTTTATAGTTTAGGGAAATGGGTGTGCTTTTTGATAAATGGCATTATGGTTTTGAAATTTTAGTTCAAAAGCCTGGTGATAGTGTTTAAGCAATCGAGAAAAACTGTAAATGGTTTTGGTTTATGACTGCTGATGGATTATATTAGATATATGCATAGAATGATCTGGAAGCATCACTGACAGTGTGTGTGTGTGTGTGAGAGAGAGAGTGTGTGTGCGTGTGTGTGTGTGTGTGTGT
>NW_015548202.1:64673-72815 GCF_001515605.1 Sinocyclocheilus anshuiensis | reverse complement strand
TGTGTGTGTGTGTGTGTGTGTGTGTGTGTGTGTGTGTGTGTGTGTGTGTGTGTGTGTGTGTGTGTGTGTGTTCTCAGACTAATTATCTCTAATTGACCTGGGGAAATGTCAAGCCTGTATTAACGCTGCATGGTAGCAAGAAACGATCAAAGGCATGTGAGGGAAACTGCAGGCTTTAGTACGTCTCACACACACACACCCTGTGCGCTATTGTTGAGAGATGCAGCCGTGAATGTCAGAGATGGACTCAGGTTTGAACACATAACGCAGCGCTTGTCAGAGCACGAGATCAAGCAGAGATGAGCCGCAAATTATCTCAACGTTTGGGCTGATTTCGTTGACAATGATCAGTCATCATCATGTTTTTCATTTGGAATCACAGCAAAAGTGAATTCTTTTAATGATTATTTATAGTAATGATCATTTGTCGTGCATTCGGTGATATATTTTTAGCTTTGAACTGACTGCCGCATCATTTGTTTCTTGTCTCTGTTGTTAATTATTCTTCTCTCTTGTTCTTTCATGTCTTTGGCCTGTTCACACCAAGCCACATTTTTTGGCGTGAAAACCATGCATGAGAGCAGCACATCTCTATGAACATCACACTGAGAGACATAACACACTGAAAAGGTCTTTTATTTTTTTATTATTATTATTATTTTAATTGCTGAACATTTGATGTTATTTTAAGTAAATAAAGTATTTTAAGGGCAATTTTTGCATTATTTAAAATTTTTGTGTAATTTAATCGTTGTTGGTTTTTTTTAAGTGTATATTTTCAGAATAATAATTTGAATGCTGAACAATTCTTTCACGTGTCCACATTGCTTTCAAAGAACAGTGTGAACATTTACAGTGTGAAAATAATTTTCCCAATTTTTTTGCGTACGTTTTCAATGGAGTTCAGGTTATTTCTTTATTTATAAATGAATGGATTAATGAATGAACAATTAATTTAGTTTTTCAGAAAATTACAAAGGTTTGTCATTAAATTAATGTTTTATATTTTTATATATATTTATATATTAAAATGATAAAAGTTTGCAATTAAATAAATATTTTATATTTTTATATATTTATAGTTTTTATATTAGTGTCATTTAGTCATTGTGGTTTTCATTGTTTTTGTTTTTTAGTGTACTTTTTTAAAAGATTATTTATTTATGAATGAATGAATGAACAATTCATTTAGGTTTTTCCAACGTTTGACATTAAATGAACACTTTATATTTTTATGTCGATTAGTTATTGTTGTTTTTTTTGTTGTTGTTGTTGTTGTTTTTGGTTTTTAAAGTCTTCCTTTTTAAAATAATTTGTAAAAAATGCAAAAAATAGTTTGAATGCTGAAAAATTAATTCAGGTATCCACATTTTTTTCAGAGATTTTTTTTTTGTGAAAATAATTTTGCCAAATCTATTTATTTATTTGTTTGTTCATTCGTTCATTCATTCATTCATTCATTAATGAATGAATTAACAATTTATTTAGGTTTTTTCAGACAATGACAAAAGTTTGACAAATTAATACTTTATAATTTTGTCTCATGCAGTCATTGTGTTTTTTTTTTATCCATCATTTTATTCATTTATAATACATTTTTTTTAGAAAATGACAAAAGTTGACATGTAATGAATACTGTTATATTTTTGTGTCATGTAGTTGCTGTTAACAGGCCTTTTCTCTTCCATTCTCTTCATTCTTTACACAGCTGATCCTCAGACGTCACACACACACACATCAATCTTTCCTTTAGCTCGACTGACAGACCTTTATTGTTGCACAATAGGAAACCCCCACAACACACAGATTCATCACCAGCCTCCAACAATCCCAGAATCCCCCAAGAGAGCCGCAGATGGTCACCCATCACGCACTGCATCAGATAACTGCAGTTGATCTCAGCAGATTAATATTCATCAAGAGCAACAGAACACGCTAACGTGATCAAGAGTCCAAACAGACACACAGCAGCAGGGGCTGCTTCACGTCCAACACACACACAATCTACACCAGCATTAGTCTCTTTCAGCACACAAACACACGTTCATAGGTCTGAGACCGTTGTTGTGCATCTGAGATGTCTCTCATATCTCTGACACCTCCAGAGCGGCTGTTTTTATTGTTTTAATCAGTCAGCAGGAATCAAACAGCCCGCAAAATCCTAGAGAGCCGCATGCAATATTCATGATGAATGCTGCAGCTCTGCCGTATAATATTGCATTTCAGTTATTGTCAGACATGCCGAGGAACAAATTGCGACATTTCAGTGATGTATGTTTTTAATACATCTGCAGACTATGAAGTGTGAGTGTGTGTGTGTGTGTGTAATATTTTTGCAGTTGCAGATGGAAAAATACGTACATTTTTTCTGTATTTTTCATGTAGTAAATTGCATTTAAAAAAAATTATATATATATATATATATATATATATATATATATATATATTCATTTTAATAATTTAAAATATAAATACAATGAATAAATATAATACATTTATTCATTATATTAATATTTTACATTACTAAAATTAATATTTAATATAATTAAATATAAATATAGAAATATTAAATATATTATAATAATATTAAATTGCATTAATCATGGTTTGTTACGGACAATGTTAGTTTCAAAGTTTAGTGTTTTCCTAATGGATTTAATATGAATATAGATTAATATGGATTAATAATCACTGCAAGTTCATTTTCACTGTTAATTAAGTCAGAAAAAGTTTTTTTATTATAAATGGCACAGTGTACTTATGTACAATACCATTCAAAATTTTGGAGCTGGTAAGATTTTTAAATGTTTTGGAAAGAAGTCTATTCTGCTCACCAAGGCTGCATTAACTTGATTCAAAATACAGTAAAAACAGTAATGTTGTGAAATATTATTACAATTTAAAATAGCTGTTTTCTATATGAATATATTATAAAATGTAATTTATTCCTGTGATGTAAAGCTGTATTTTCAGCATCATTACTCCAGTCTTCAGTGTCACATGAACTTCAGAAATCATTCTAATATGCTGATTTGCTGCTCAGTTTATTTGAAATAGAAATCCTTTGTAACACTATGAATGCCAGTATTCTCCTTTTTGATAAGTTGAATGTGTCCTTGGTGAATAAACGTTTCTTCAAACATTGGAACGGTGTACTTTGTTTAAAATCAACTATTTCAAGTTTCAAACCTTATTCATGCATTAAGACATTCGACATTTAGACATTCATATTAGTGAGACATTCGAGAACTTTTTGTGCAGTGAAAGATTCCATGAATGTTAAATGTTCTTCGCGGAACCATCAATGCCTTTATTTTAAAGGCAGGTTTGGAACCAGATATGAGAGAAATGTGCACTATGTGGTGAATTTGCTTTATCTGTTTCAGTATCTCAGCACTGCTGTAGGGTTTATTAATCAGATGAGGTGTTTTTGTCAGCGCTTCTGGAGAATAACCTCACTCAGGAGTGACATCACTGTGGTTTCCTGTCGGTACGGCAACCGTCGGCCTCGGAGGCAGAGACAAGACATGTGAGAGATGTGCTGATTCCCTCGCTTCACACCTCGTCCCGTCTCTCACCAGCTCGCTTTAGATCTGCGAGCTTGAAAATAGATTTTTGAGCGGTTCTGAGAAATCACGACATCCTGCCTCTTCTAACACACCTTCATCATCATCATCATCTTGATTCCGCCCGGCTAACATTCTTAAAATAATGGAATGTTCTTATAACGTTCTCAGAACGTTCTGGCAAGGTTGTCCCAAAGTTATGAACAAACATTCTTCCAGTGCTGTAATAGAATGTTCTATTGTAAAGTTATCTGGTATTTAACAGCATTCTCTAAACATTAGCACAAAAAACATTATTTATATATCGTTCAATGTTACAATGAAACAATTTGTCGTCTCTGCATCACCGTAGCGCCATTTTGGAGAGTATCTACTGAACGTAAACTGCGTATGCTGTTCTGTGTCAGCCACAACACATGGATGCGCTGTTTTCGTTCAAATCAAAGCGTAAATAAACATAGAAAACGTATTCGTGCGGTGCAGCTGAGAGACGAGTAGAACAGTATACGCAGTTTATGTTCAGTAGATACTCTCCAAAATGGCGCTACGGTGACGCGGAGGAGACGAATTGTTGAATAAAGTCGTTATTTTTTGTTTTCTTTGCGTACAAAAAGTATTCTCGTCGCTTCATAAAATTCAGATTGAACCGCTGATGGCAGACTATTCTGACGATGTCTTTCATACTTTTCTGGGCCTTGACAGTGTAATTTACTTGGCAGTCAATGGGACAGTCACAAGCCTCCCAGTTTTCATTCCAAAATATCTTAAATTGTGTTCCGAAGACAAACGAAGCTTTTACGGGTTTGGAACGACATGGGGGTAAATGATTAATGACAACATTTTCATTTTGGGGTGGAGTATCCCTTTAATATTTATGGTGCAGAGAACATTCAAAAGTAACATTCCCGTAACGCTTTATAATATGGAATGTTGCTGTAACGTTTTCTTTAACATTCACATAACCAAGAAAAAAAAATGTCTAGATGTTTGGAACGTTCAGAGAACATTCAGAAAGAACGTTTTCATAACTTAACATGAACATATTTTTGTTATCTAGTTTGTGAGTTAAAAACGGATTCTTTAATTTAATAACATTTGTTAATGTTTTGAAAACATTATTAAAGACACCAGATAACTCCCCTGCTAGCAAAAACATGTTCTAAAAACATTTTCTTAACGTTCCCATTAAGTAAAAAAAACATTCTTTTGGAATGTTCTTTTTTTATGCGAATATTGAGGGAAAATTCCATTTTATAATTCGTTTTGCAAACATTATGGGAATGTTAGTTTTGAATGTTCTCTGAACGTTCTGAAACAACATTTAAAAAACATTAGATGAATGTCCAACTGAAACATTTCAGGAAAAAAAACATTCACTGAACAATGTATAAATGTTTTTGTGAAAATATTATTAAAGACCAAAGAACTTTGAATATTTATTGGAAGAATGTTTTTTTTATAATGTGAGAGAACGTTCCCTGTTAGCTGGGTTAGTCCACACACACACACACACACACACACACACACACACACACACTTATTTCAGTCTGCTTGTGCATCGTACACTACTAGTGTGCATGTGTGATGTCTGTCTGTTATAGTCAGGACAATTGTGTGTGTGTGTGTGTGTGTGTGTGGACTAACCCTGCTAACAGGGAACGTTCTCTCACATTATAAAAAAAACATTCTTCAAGTGTAAATGTTGCATGAACACTGGCTCTGCATGCATGCATTATCATCACATATCATCACCTCCTGCTTGATGTTTTGTGCTGTAATCAAAGAGCAGACCAGGTTTTTTTGAAATGCAGTTAAGAGTTCAGAACTTCATTCAGGTTTTGTTAATCTGTTCATGTTTGAAACCTAGACTTCTCAGATCTATTTTTAGCTTTTGCCCCATTTCTAGAATAAACCTATAAACCATTTGAAGCCAGTGATTTGATAACAGTTAAGAAGTGACTAAAAAATTAGGTAAAATCATTGTAACATTTACTAACATTTAAAAGTCTCTTCTGCTCACCAGAGCTGCATTTATTTGATCAAAAATACAGTAAAAATGGCTAAATATTATTACAATTAAAAATAAATGTTTTCCATATGAATATATTATGAAATGTAATTTATTCCTGTCATCAAAGCTGAATTTTCAGCATCATTACTCGGTGGTTGCTAGATGTTTTTCTTCGGTGTGTGTGTGTGTGTGTGTGTGTGTGTGTGTAGTAACGGGGGTGTTGAGGACTCCCTGTAGTTCCTCTTTCAGACACTTTAATTAGATAAAAGGCGTCTGGATTAAAGGCAGTTCCTTAATGCAAACTTCTCTCCAGTGCGGTGGAGAGTTAATTTATGGGGCTTCAGCAGACAGAGCCGCCCAGTCAGGAGCTCCGCAGGTGGGGGAGCCAGCAGTCCTGCACCCCCCACTGATGGAGAACCAGACACACACTCGGACAGAACTACAGACAGATACAGAGCAGACACACACACGCTTACACAGCTATTAACAATGGTAAAATACTTGGTATTGCAAATTAATATGCAGGAACAATCATAAGTGAGTCATCTGAGTGTAAATTCTGTGGCACTTCCAAAATGGTTTGTTTTGAGAATGCAAACACTGAACCAACGGCGTAAGTTTAGGGCGGGGTTTTCTGTAGGACTGACCAATGGTAGACAAGGAGAGTGTTTAGGAAACCTCTTTGAAAACACACTCTTAAAAATAAAAGTGCTTCGTGATGCCATAGAATAACCTTTTTTGTCTAAATGGTTCCATAAAGAACCTTTAACATCTGAAGAACAAAAGGTTCTTTGTTGCGAAAGAAGGTTCTTCAGATTATAAAAAGGTAAGAATATTATTATTATATAAATTTTTTTTTATTGTTTTGTACAAAAATTCAGATGGACTGTCTTCTTTTATTTATTTTTTTTTTCTTTTTTTTTTTTTTTTTTTTTTTTTTTTTTGTTGGGTGTATTTGTCTCTTTTTTCCATTTTAAATTAAACAAATCTAAAATATATTTTTATGTTATAATAAATATAATATAATATAATATTTTTTGTTTTCAGTGTTTTAGTATTATTTACTATTACTAGTTCTTTAATATTTTGAATCAACCTTTTGTATTTTCACTCTCTCATGCACTTTCTGATTTACTGTGTTTATGTTCTGGACCCAAAAAAACAGTCAAGCTTGGCAAAACTTTACCACACTTTGTGTATTTATGCTAAATGTACTACATACACAAGCTAATTACAATACAAATATGACTTTTAACATTGTAATTTAAGTACAACGCGGAAAACCACATTCTATCACTCTGTTCCAAAATCTAGTGAACTGTGTGGCATTTTAGCATTAGATTAAAGTTGCTTATGCTTATTATAAATATACAATTTGTTCAAGACTGGAAATCATGGGGGATAATCAATGCTCATAAGTTTGAGAAACATGCTAACATCATGCTGTGTGCTAGTCAAGCTTCTGTTGTTGCTGCTCATGTAAAGTGTTTCAGGTTTGTCTCTTATGAGAGTGTTGCTCCCTATGTAGATGTCGAGGCCGTTCACTATGTTTTGGCACAGATGTTATACCACATGCGTTGATCTGATGGAGTCCAGATCTCTGGTTCTGCTTAGCATCAGCGCTCACACGTTTATTACTGTCTGTCTGAACTGATTTATTGGTTACAGCATTTATTTGTTGGTTTTCTGGTCACAGTGCTGTTTTTATACGCTGCTGCTTGGATTATACAATTTGCATTGAGAAAATGTCGGCTTTGTAAACCTAAAATGACTCATCAAATATCAAATATAGTTTGAATATCAAAACATTTAAATATGTCGTTCATTTCCAGAATATTGTCTTGATATGCTTTCAAAGTTATTCAATTATTTTGTTTTCGGAGAAAAGTCCTATAATTGTTTATTTTTACTACTGGCAAAAGTTTGTTTTTTCTTATTTTAAGCATAAATCTAATCTCTAATTTTTGTTACATTCATGATGTGACTTTTTACTTGGTAGAAAATAAATTAGAGGTTTTAATTTGAAAACTCTTGTCAAAGCACCATAAACTTAGTATTTTATTTCATATTTTAGCCATTTTTTACAGTCATTTTTCTGTGGTGCATAAAGGTTTTTTTTCTCTCTCTTTTTAAGAAACAAAATATCAAGGACACAAACAAGTGCAGCTGCACTAAAAAAGAAAGTAAGCAAGCGATGTATGTTTTGATCAAGCATTCTGACTATAGCCTTCGGTTTCTGTGGAGACAGAAGTTTGTGAGTTTGACATGTTATTTTCTGGTTTGAACTTCTGAGAGAGAAAAACATCTACACAATCCAATCGGTGCTGTTCGTCCGTGTGTGAGTGTGTGTGTGTGTGTGTGTGTGTGCGTGTGAGTGTGCGTGTGAGTGTGAGTGTGTGCGTGTGCGTGTGCGTGTGCGTGCGCGTGCGAGTGCGTGTGCGTGTGCGTGTGAGTGTGAGTGTGCGAGTGCGAGTGCGTGTGCGTGTGTGCGTGTATGCGTGTGAGTGAGTGAGTGTGTGTGTGTGTGAGTGTGTGTGCGTGTGTGTGTGAGAGTGTGAGTGTGAG
>NW_015548202.1:64091-64301 GCF_001515605.1 Sinocyclocheilus anshuiensis | reverse complement strand
CAGTGTGTCAATAATGCAAAATGACAATAGTAAACACTCATTTTTCAGTTAAAGACAGTTCATCATTGAATTCAGAGTGTGTGTGTGTGCGTGTGCGTGTACGTGAGCGTGTGCGAGTGCGTGTGCGGGTGCGTGTGCGCGTGAGTGAGTGTGAGTGTGCGTGTGCGTGAGCGTGAGTGTGAGTGTGTGTGCGTGTGCGTTTGCGCGTGT
>NW_015548202.1:63404-63705 GCF_001515605.1 Sinocyclocheilus anshuiensis | reverse complement strand
AGTGTGTCAATAATGCAAAATGACAATAGTAAACACTCATTTTTCAGTTAAAGACAGTTCATCATTGAATTCAGAGTGTGTGCGTGTGCGTGAGCGTGTGCGAGTGCGTGTGCGTGTGCGCGTGCGCGTGCGCGTGCGCGTGAGTGAGTGTGAGTGTGCGTGTGCGTGAGCGTGAGTGTGAGTGTGTGTGCGTGTGCGTTTGCGCGTGTGCGTGTGAGTGTCAAGTCAAGTCAAGTCACCTTTATTTATATAGCGCTTTTAACAATACAGATTGTGTCAAAGCAACTGAACAGCATTAATT
>NW_015548202.1:62908-63163 GCF_001515605.1 Sinocyclocheilus anshuiensis | reverse complement strand
TTAGAAAGTTCATCATTGAATTCAGAGTGTGTGTGTGTGTGTGTGTGTGCGTGTGCGTGTGAGTGTGAGTGTGCGTGTGAGTGTGCGTGTGCGCGTGCGCGTGTGAGTGTGTGTGCGTGTGCGTGCGTGTGCGTGTGAGTGTGAGTGTGTGCGCGTGTGTGTGTGTGCGTGTGCGTGTGAGTGTCAAGTCAAGTCAAGTCACCTTTATTTATATAGCGCTTTTAACAATACAGATTGTGTCAAAGCAACTGAACA
>NW_015548202.1:61141-62888 GCF_001515605.1 Sinocyclocheilus anshuiensis | reverse complement strand
CTGAAGGATCATGTGACACTGAAGACTGGAGTAATGATACTGAAAATTCAGCTTTGATCACAGAAATAAATTACATTTTAATATATATTCACATAGTAAACAGTTTTTTTTTATTGTAATAATATTTCACAATTTTTACAGTATTTTGGATCAAATAAATGCAGACTTGGTGAGCAGAAGAAAGTTTTATAGTTTTGCTTGTAACTCACTGAATGACTCAAGGAATGTACCAGTTTTTCGCTTAATTAGATTAGATCCTTGATTAATTTTTAGGGTTTGAACAGTTGGAATAACACAACTCTTCTCCGGGATTGTTTTAGAGACAGCATGTGAATTAGCACAAGTTAAAAGATTGGGGGGGGAAAAACTACACAGACAAGGCTAGGTACAACAACTTCAAAGGTAAAATATGATTCATAAGGGTTTGGTTTAGGGAGGGATTTGGGTTTGTCTGTCATAATTATAATTAGCTTCATATAAAAACAACAGAAGTCAGTCATTTGACCTCATTTAGATAGTGTGTAAAAACATTACAGTGACTTCACTGTAGAAAATGATTGTAAAAATGCTACACTAAAAATCTGTTATTTTGTTAATTCCCTTACTATATAAAAACTGTAGTAGATCTAACCTTACATATGTAATTTTACAGTGAATTTTACAATTGTTTTGTAAATATGTTTACATTTTTGCTGTATTTCTAGTATTATTCGGCACCTACAGCTGCTAGTTTTTTTTTCTGTAAAAACAACAGGATTTTTTGCAGCATTGTTAATGAAGAAGCTCAACCCAGGTTTAGTTAACTAAAACTATAAAAACATACAAAGATGTTTTTGTTAATTTAAATAAAATATTTTATATATTTTACATTTACATTTAGTCATTTTGAAGACGCTTTTATCCAAAGCGACTTACAATTTTATTTTTATTTTATATATAATTTATTTAGTTTTTTATTTAGTAATTTATTTAGTTTAGTAACTTGTCCCAAAATAACTAAAGCTGAAAAAAGCTATATATAGACATAAAAAAAAAAAAATGAATACAAATGACAAATAAATAAAAAAAACCACTACAATTTAAACTAAAATTACAATTATAAATATAAAAATTTAAAAAAATCCAAAATATTAATAAAAACTATAATAGTATCTCAGTGATACTAAAATAACACTGGCTACTTGCCATTTCTTTGTAATTTATTGTGCAATTAGCAATTTCTGAGTAAAATTGTTTCTACACCAAATCTTTTCCAGTGTATCTACTTCATAGAAATATCATAGGAGGATGGTGGTGGCTGACTGACTGACGCACAGACGCTTCGGCTCCGTGTCCGAGTCAGTAGCTGTTTTCAGCCGGCCGCTCGTAGCGTGTGAAGAGCGAACCGAGTATCTCAGTGATACTAAAATATCACTGGCTCAAAAATTATTCTGCATTTGCCATATTTAAACAGGTTGCATGCGTTCCATTTCATTTCTTTTTTTTTTTACATATGCAACGCACAAAAAAATGATTTTAATTTTTAGTCTGTTCCTCATACAAAGCTGTTACATGACTATTGAAGTCAGCACTTGAGTCATACTGATGACTGTTAGCATGCTTTTGTCTTTTTTGGACCATGACAGGTTCCTCAGAGCGAGTTTGAAACAACATGAGGGCAAGTAAATAATGGAAGACTTTTCATTTCTGGGTGAATTATTTGTTGAACTCGGTGGAGGAGGAGGAGGAGGAGGAGGAGGAGGAGGGG
>NW_015548202.1:53084-60771 GCF_001515605.1 Sinocyclocheilus anshuiensis | reverse complement strand
GCTGACTGACTGACGCACAGACGCTTCGGCTCCGTGTCCGAGTCAGTAGCTGTTTTCAGCCGGCCGCTCGTAGCGTGTGAAGAGCGAACCGAAAACACTCAGCATATGAGGGCAACGGCATTATCTGACTGATGAGAAAGAGCAAAAGAAAATGAAATCAGATAAAGTGACTTTGTGGTGTAGTGTGGTGAAGTGAAGCAGGTTTAGGCTTGTTTGGCGACTTACATGCGACCCCTCATGCACTTACACACGTCCATCTATGTTCAAAATATAACAGAAAATATTGCTTAAAGACAATAACTATTCCTATTTTAAGAACAATTTTTGTTTGTAATAAAGAAAACTAAATTTAATTTTAAATTTAATTTGTACTTTGAAATGTACTACTACAAACATTTTAAATAATATATTATTATTTGTCGTTTAACAGTAGTTAAATGAATGAGAATGTGCTTATTTAACATTAAACTAAAAATGAACATGAAAAAAGTTATAAAAATAGGCATTGATTGATTGATTGAAGGAATTTTGATGGAATTAATTTGAAGGAATTTCGGTATTTTTTTACACAGGTGTTTTACCTGTATTTTGAATTTTGCAATTATTATTTCAGTGTACAGTGTACTTTAATTATTTTATTTTATTTTGGGGTCAAATATGATCTGAACATTTCATATTTTCATCAAATTAACTCAAAATGTCTGTATGCTGACTACTAAACATATATTGCATAAATTCATATTATGATATGTATACTGCGTAAAAGTTTTTATTATTCATAATGGACATTTTGTCTTTTAACCTGTTTATCTTGTATATTATGTTTTAGTTTTATTCTGCAAATATAAATAGAAAATATTTTGCATAAAGATATATTTTGCAAGGTTTATGATTCCTATTTTTAAATTCATTGAGACATTTTTTTAAGTTCATATTCCCACATCACCCTTCCATAATCTCATGATCCCTGTCCAGACAATATTAATATTGTTTTACAAATATTTTAAAGCTGTTTTACTTTGAATTTAATTCAAAGTCCGAGTTAGCAAATGAATGACATCATGTTGTTCATGGTCTATTGTAGATTAAATATTTATGTAAAAAGCAAAAATTGAAAGCAATAAATTAATGTATATATATGTATATACAGTATATATATATATATAGAGAGAGAGAGAGAGAGAGAGCTGAATGAAAGAAAAAAATGTGTATTTTAATGTATTTTAAAGTCTGTAAGCCTGAGTTTGCATATGACTGGCCAGGCCTGAAGATCTTCAAAATTGTAAAATTTGTAATACTTTTATTGTACTTGGATTATACTTGTAGTACTTTTAGTACTTTAATTTTTTTATTTTTTAACAGAAATAAAAAAAAAATTTATTTGTAGGTGAATAAAAAAAACTGTTGATCATAATTACTGGACAAGTTTAAAATATTTCATAAAACTTGCACTCACAATTACTAATTGTGAATAATAATAAATTATATTGTATAATTGTATTATATATATGTTTAATATATGTATGGATAAGAAAAAATAGACGCTATACACAATATATATATATATATATATATATATATTTATTTAAATGATAATAAAATAAATATTAAAAATAAAAACAATTTTACAAATATTTTAGGGCTGAGCATAAGAAAAAATATTTAGTGATTTAATGCATTAATTGTAATAGCTGAGTTATTGATAATTTTGTCTTTGTTCATGGTGTAATTAGCTGGTGTTCATGGTTCAGTATCTTTGTGGAGTTAGTTGTTTCTCAGAAGGGGAATAAATAAGCTCTTGGTATTGGTGTCGGGTCGAAGCATCTGTCCGGGTTTCCTGGCCAGCACAAGCTTTAGATGCATTGGGAGAGTTTGGATTACAGAGACCAGGACACCACCATGACACTAATACCCAGGAATACCCTTTAGTCACCAACACGCTCCGAACCGACCCGAGAGAGACACGCGGACTGAGAACCAAAACTACATTTTAACTAAGTTTTCATCATGAAATAATGGCTGTTTGTCTCTGTGGCTCTCAGGTCTGTGTGGGAGTCTGGGCTGGTGAATGTAGGTCTCTCAGGGCCGGCCGGTCGGGTCAGAGCAGGCTTACGCTGTAATCCCCCCAGCAGACGTCCATATCAGGAGCGGCAGGAGGAGGTGTGGCGCTCGTCTAGACGGCCCGCAGACGCTCCCCCTCCCCCAGAGACCTGCTGTTCCTGGCACATAACCGGCCCACGGGGCATTCGAGTTAGACTGAGGGAATTTTCTCTCACAGAAGCTCATTCACATTGTCCATGAAGCCTCATTAAATATTAAAACATGACACAGATGGAAATGATTCTGAAAATAAAGAGCAATGTGGGTCATTAGTTGTGAGATTTTCTATCTGCATGAACCGCTTTTGACCAATGAATTTCCATGAATTTTACAGTTCATCATGATTACTAGACTGAGTTTGTTATATATATTTTATAGTTTATGTATTATGTAATAAATTATATATATAAATATCTAATATATGTACGCTTACATATACTAAACATTTTTTTATAATTTAGCATAAGAAAAAAATAAGACACACTATGCACATATAAAGTATATTTACATATTTTTAAATAAAAAATAAACACTAAATATTATTTAACAAATATTTTAGAGCTGAACATAAGAAAAATATTTTGTTTTAAATCATTAATTGTAATAGTTTAGTTCATCATTTTGTCTCTTTAAGGTGTAATTATACACAGTATATATATTATATATAAATTTCTAGAAGATTTCCATCTTCAAAGTCATAACTCTGCTAAAATGTCTGCTAAAATTTGTGGGTGAAAAAAAGACTAGAAAAAAATGAATAAAATGAAGAAATAAAACTGCTGAACTGTTAGACTTACAATAACCAGTGGATTAGCAAAACAAACACAAATTCAGAGATGTATTCGGTATTTTTTGTTTTATTTTGGCATTTCTTTGTTTGCATTTATATTAAGCAAAGTGCATCTCTTTTTCTCATCAACACATTGCACAATACATAAATAACAATGCATATAAAACTTCGTATTTACAGGTAATAATATATTTATATTTAACATAAAATACATTTTAGCTTTTATTTCACTTAATTAAATCTTAGTCATTTATTAAACAAGTCCAAGTGAGGTTCCGTTTTCCATTTCTCTCGCAAAACATCCTTCGGAGAACTTCTTGTGAAAAACAAAACAGAAAGACAACATAGTCCATAAAAGGTAAGGGGTAGTCCGTCTCCATGAAGGAATGGGGGGCGTGGTGAGGGGGTGGGGCTCGCTGTTATCGGTTATTGAATATGACCTCAAGCCAGCAGGGGCAGCTGCTGATGAACTGTCTGGTGTAGCACTGCCCCCAGCCCTTCACGAAACTGATCTGCACGGTGAAGCCCGTCCGCGGCTGCTGGCTGAACTCGTGGTCGTTGGGCCGCTGTAGGCTTCCCGCCTTCTCGAAGTCGAAGGCCTTGATGGAAAAGCCGGGGAATACTTTATGCACCAGCAGCGTACGCGAGTCAGGGTTGTCCAGTGTGGCTGACTTGATGAATATGGGGTAGCAACTCCTGTTATACACCCACACGCCGTCGGGTTCGCGGCTCAGTTGGATGCCGTAGCCGATCTTGGCCCGAACCATTTGCACCAGTTGACTCTTGTTGTCGGAGGCGAGCTGGCCCAAGCAAAAGCCCGTGCCCTGAGGTAGGTCATAAAAGATGTCCAGAGATGGCTCCTGGACGGAGTAGAGGCGCCCAACGCGGGTCTTTTCTTCCCAGTATGCCACCACACACCAGTGAGGCTGTTCTCCACGCTCCTGAAGAGCCAGGGAATCTACAGAGAGACAAGAAAGACGTGGTTATTCATTATGCCAGTTTAACTACAAGTGAACTTCATTGAATCCCTGCTGGAAAAGCAAGGAAATCCCAGATTACCATGGTCAAACTGGTACTTGCTGGTCTACCAAGCCCACCAATGGGTAGGCCATCTAACCTAGGTTATGACCAATTTGGACCAGTAAGAACCATCAGAAATTGGCTTTACTAGAGTTTCCAACAGAGTAAAAGTGAACAAAGTGTTGATTGAGGAAGTAAAGAGAAAGAGCCAATTATTAATTATATCATCAAGTGAACTTCAATGAATCCCTGCTGGAAAAACTAGAAGATACCAGATCAAGGTGGTTAAACTGGTACTTGCTGATCCAAGATGGTTTACAAGCTCTTCCAGCCTGATCAAGATGGACTGGTAGGCTGAACACAAAACCACCAATGGGTAGGGCCATCTAGACTAGATTATAACCAACTTGGACCAGTAAGAACCATCAGAAATTGGCTTTACTAGAGTTTCCTACAGAGTAAAAGTGAACAAAGTGTTGATTGAGGAAGGAAAGAGAAAGAGACAATTATTAATTATGCCAATTTAACGTCATCAAGTGAACTTCACTGAATCCCTGCTGGAAAATCTAGAAGATGCCAGATTAAGGTGATCAAACTAGTACTTGCTGGTCCAAGGTGGTCTACAAGCTCTTCCAGCCTGACCAAGACGGTCTACCAGGCTAAAACCAAGACCACCAATGGGTAGACCAACTGATTAACCATCTAGAATAGATTATGACCAACTTGGACCAGTAAGAACCATAAGATATTGGCTTCACTAGACTTTCCATCAAGAACCAAATATTATTTATGCCAATTCAACTTCATCAAGTGAACTTCACTGAATCCCTGCTGGAAAAAAACAGAAAAAGCAAGATCAAGGTGGTCAAATTGGTACTTGCTGCTCCAAGGTGGTCTACAAGCTCTTCCAGCCTGACCAAGATGGTCTACTGGGCTAAAACCAAAACCACCAATAATTTGTGACCAACTTGGACCAGTAAGACCCATCAGAAACTGGCTTTACTAGAGTTTCCAAAAGTGAACAAAGTGTTGTCAAGGAAGGAAGGAGAGAGCTGAGGAGATAAATTGACTAGATTAGATGGGAACAGTAGCACAAAAAGGTAAACACACACACACACTTTCACACCAGCGCATGCCTTCTGTCCAGGAAAACCATCCTGAGCTCTGCCAAACATATCTTGCATCCTTAATTTCAGCATTCACGAGAGGCAGTGACGGAATGTGAGGAATCTGCCGCCCCGCACAGAGCAGCGCCACTGGCCTCCAGCGCTTGTTTACATTAGCAGTACTGCTTATCATTCGTCTGGGCCTCTGTTCCCTACGCCAACCCGAACAATGTTCTGACGTCAGCGCTACAATAAATCTAAATTGTGCTCGCCCTCGCCAACTAACAGCAGTTTTGATAGCGAAAGGAGAGAAATCTGCTGTCAATGCCCATTCTGAGTTTTGTGATGTAACAATATAGAAGACACCAAATATATAATAATCATGCAATGAACTTTATGCAACTTAGCTCCGCCTACAGGAAATCTCATTGGTCCACATCTTGCTCTGTATATTAAACACCATGCTTTGCGCAATGTTTTTGCTTTCAGTGAAAACAAAAATTGATCTGACGTCCGGTTAGTATACAATGTTAAAGTTAAGTAGTTCTTTAGTCATCTGGACTCTTTGTTTGTCCACAGTAAGAACAGTCTCTCTTTAATCTCAGATCGGGTGAGTAGGCCGTAATTTAGCAGGATAGTTAATTACGCACCAAGCCAGACTAAGTTGATGACTAGAGTAGGTAGAGCCATCATTACAACCCTTACAAACATGCTTGTTTGGATATGTTACCATAGTAATACCATTATATGCTTTGAAGAGCTTACAGTGCCATTTAAGTAGCATTGTATGTGAATACAGTAATCAAACTGCATCAAGGTATATATTAAAATAACACAGTATTATTGAATCATAAAAAATAACGACAAGTAAATACTTTAAATATACTGTGGAAGTACCATGGTACAGTGATAGTGTCAGAATGATTTGTGAAGGATCATGTGACACTGAAGACTGGAGTAATGATGCTGAAAATTCAGCTTTGATCACAGGAATAAATTACATTTTAAAATATATTCAAATGGATCACAGTTATTTTAAATTGTAAAATATTTCAATTTTTTTTTCATAAAAACAAATGCTGTCTTGGTGAGCATAAAGGACTTTGTGAATGACAAATTGTTAAACATTACTAAGCATCAAATTACACTATGTAAAAACCACAGCAATACCAATCCAATACCATGGTATGTATATTAATATTTCACAGTATTACCATCACTCAAGCATAGTACAGAACAGTGTCTACTTCCTGTTTACTATTATATGGAGGGGGCTCATTATATGTTTAGTGTGTGTGGTTGCTATGTGCCAGACTGATGCTATTTCAGTCTTAATAGTTGACTAGTCTCTCTGACGACACCGTGAACAGCAAGCAAACCTGAGTCACACACACACACACACACACACACACACACACACACACACACACACACACACACAAATCATACATCAAACAGACCACTGAGTTTGTGTGTGTGTGTGTGTTCAGATGACACAATGTGGTTATTCAACTAGAGCCGCAACTGCACAGGTACTTGTGTGTGTGCGCGTGTGAACGGATTTGTGCGTATAGGTTATGGATTTACTGCTGTGTGTGTGGCGTCTCGGTGTCGGTCGGTTGGATGACCACAGTGTCACCCCGAATGACATGGTGACAGCCAGACACAGAGAGTGTCCTGAAATAGAGCGTGCAACATGACACACACACACACACACCTCATGTCTTCTACAGCCTCAAGCCTTCAGTTGACATCCTGAACTCTATTAGTCCAAACGCTCTCAACTAGAGCTATGTGAGTTCGTTATTGCACAGAAACAAAAACTCAAGTGTCTTCATAACAAACCGCCAAAAAAAAAACTGACTAAATAATATTGATTTTAGCCTATTATTTTTAACATTAATATAAAAATCTCTTGATCTCTTTAATATATTAAAGTTTTAATTTATACAGTAAAGGTCTATTGTACAGCACTCTATTTGGGAAAAAGCAGTCTTGCTGTAAATTATTTGTGTTTTCATTTTATTATAATGTATTATATGACATTTTATGAATTCAATTGAATAGACAGGCTGTTTAATGATTAAAAATGTAATTAAAGGTGAGGTAAGCGATTTTTCAAAAACGCTTTAGAAACCTGATTTGGGCCGAGTAGCAAAACAAACTTGTAGCCAATCAGCAGTAAGGGGCGTGTCTACTCATGATGTGGAGGCGAGCGTTCAGTGCACAAGATGGACATTAGCCGAGCGACAGAAAGATAAAGATGGCGAATAAAAAACAAAAGAGGAAAACGTCTGCGGAACAAAAGAAGGCTTAAGGCAAGAAGTAGGACCCATGTAAATATCGGATCAGCTTTCCAGCGCTGGAGAGATCTCAAGGAGCAGAAGGCCTGTGATCGGACGCCGAAGTTGCTTTGTTTCTTCTCGATAGTTGAGTAACACCGTGTCTGCGCCGCAACAGCTAAAGTCTGTCTAGTACACTGGACGCGACAAAGCGACCGTTGAAAATCATTTGAAATTTGTGTCAATACGTCATGAATAGAACGCAGCAGCAGTTTTCTGTCGGGGATTTGTCGTGTCGTGCCGCATCCAGAGTAGACCATAGATATGTATATACTGTATATCTATGGCGTAGACAGCATCACTGATTATAATGAGTTCCATAGTATTTT
>NW_015548202.1:52175-52834 GCF_001515605.1 Sinocyclocheilus anshuiensis | reverse complement strand
CTGATTATGAGTTCTATAGTATTTTGTCGCGCCGCACCACTCGCGTCCGGTGTAGACACGGTGTAACATTGGTTTTGCTTTGTTTCACAGAACTAATCGTTGCCTGTGTTGCGTACGTATGTGTGGGGCGGAGCTATCAATATAGGGCGAGATCCTTTTGGGGTAGGGGCGTGTTTGTTTTGGTGATTTTAAATGTCAACATTGGCTACCAGAAATCACTTACCCCACCTTTAAACAATTAAAACATAATCCGGAAAAGTTAAAATTGAAAACACATAAATGGGAAACAATAAAACTGAATTTATGGATAAAATAAAATACCATAAAAATGTATTAATTAAAACATAATCCAGAAAAATTTAAATAAAGCATGAAATGTATAAACAAACAAAACAAAATTTGAGAAAAAAATGTAATGGAATCTAGAAAAACAACAACAGAAAACAGTATTTGTAAGTAAGTATATAAATAAATAAATAAATAAAATAATTTGGGAACAAATAAAACTGATTTCATAGGGTCCTTTTAAATCTCTCTCTCTTTCTCTCCCTTCCCCCCAAGCAGTTTCTTTCTTTCTCTTCTAGAGCAGGGGACAAAACGACTCTATATACACACACACACACACACACACACACACACACACACACACACACACACAC
>NW_015548202.1:51504-52106 GCF_001515605.1 Sinocyclocheilus anshuiensis | reverse complement strand
GATTCGGGCCGAATAGCAAAACAAACTTGTAGCCAATCAGCAGTAAGGGGCGTGTCTACTCATGATGTGGAGGAGAGAGAGTTCAGTGCACGGGACGGACATTAGAAGGCTTAAGGCAAGAAGTAGGACCCATGTAAATATCGGATCAGCTTTCCAGCGCTGGAGAGATCTCAAGGAGCAGAAGGCCTGTGATCGGACGCCGAAGTTGCTTTGTTTCTTCTCGATAGTTGAGTAACACCGTGTCTGCGCCGCAACAGCTAAAGTCTGTCTAGTACACTGGACGCGACAAAGCGACCGTTGAAAATCATTTGAAATTTGTGTCAATACGTCATGAATAGAACGCAGCAGCAGTTTTCTGTCGGGGATTTGTCGTGTCGTGCCGCATCCAGAGACCATAGATATGTATATATAACACACACACACACACACACACACACACACACACACACATTCAGGGTCTTTGTTTGTGGTTGAGCTGAAGTCAAATCTCAATTTAGAGCTTTACTGCCTCAGGTAACAAACCATCCTTCCTCTGTCCACACTGGCTCCCTTTGGTCTGAGCGCTCGAATACCACACACACACACACACACACACACACACA
>NW_015548202.1:47605-51380 GCF_001515605.1 Sinocyclocheilus anshuiensis | reverse complement strand
AGGTTTGCTGTGTTTCTTTATGATTACATATCAATATAAAAAAAATTTAAATATTAAACAAAATAGGAAATATTACGATTGTAATATTTCACTGTAAAATAAAAAATAAAGTATTTAAAAAATATTAATAATAATTATTATTATTGTTTTTATGATTCTTATTACTAAATAAAAATGTTCAACAAAATAGGAAACATTATGACTGTAAAATTTCACTGTAAAACAAAAAAATATTGTTACTGCGCTTATTATTATTACTAAATGTTTTTATTGATCGTCTCTCGTCTGGCTGAGGTTCACGGGAGGCGTCGGCCTCTTTTACGACAAGCTGGAGCTCTTATCCGCTGACGGGATGCGGACGTGAATCCAGCGAGCTGCCGTGAGGTCAGGGGTCAGAGATCAGGGGCCTAAACCTAAACCAGTGATGATGGCAGCACACAATGACGTTCAACATGCGTATCTGAACTACAAACGAGGGTTTGCGTAGCTAGAAGCGCTAGCGCTCACGTTCTTGTGCAGAGTTCGTGTGCAGACGAAATGATTGCACACAACTGGCAGACGCTTGGGATTCGTCATGCAAAATACCAACTAAACAAACAAACCCGGAGGCAACTTCTCTGATGTGTGTGTGTCAGTTACGGCTCTATAAATATTATCTTTTTCCTCAGGCATCGCTATCATAACAACAATCTCACACGCGCTTCACCGAGAGACACGCAGACGGACCGATGGAATGACAGAAATGTTTGGTAACTTCTTTGTTTGGAAGTCAATAAAGGAAACTGGCAATTAGACTGAGAGCCATTACATCACACACACACACACACACACACACACACACACACACACACACACACACACACACACACACACACACACACACACACACACACACACACACACACACACACACAGTCAGGAAAACCTGCAACGCACAGGAAATACTTCACGTCGTCCTCCATTGTGCTCTAATACGTGGATCAGACGGCTGGGATTTTACGACGCTCAGGTTGTATACTGTACGCTCGCTGTGGGAGTGTCGGGCCAAAGGAAACAGTTTACGACATCATGTTGATTATGAGGTCAAAGGTCAGCAGTTTAACTCTCTCCACCAATAAAAAGCCATGGCGGTCTCGCCTAAATCTGGTGTCACAACTGATTTTATGAGTGTTGATACGGTGATCATCGGAATAATTAGCGCCATTGTTCCGAATTCAGGATGTTAACAATTGCTGTGGGAACCAAATCTTTGTGATTGTGTGTGTGTGCAAACTTTTCATGAGGAGTTTTCAATATTTCAGATTCCACAGACCACTAATATGATAAAGCATTATTTGGAAAATATTTAGTTTCTATTCAGCTACATTATTATGTTGTTTTTCTACTCTGTATAGTACTGTACAGTATTTATTTACTTATTTTAATTTGATTTTTATTTAATTATTTTATTCATATTTTTTTCAAATGTTTATTCAAAAACATTTTTTAATCAGATTATTATTTATTTAACATTTTTATTTTATTATTTTTTTTATTCTAATTTTATTATAATCAAATTTCTATTTATTTTTTCTCATTTATATATATTATTTTAAACTACGTGTTATGTATTATAATCAAATTTTTGTTTTTTTCCCTCATTTTTATTTATTATAAACAAAATGTTGTTTTATTTATATATATATTATTATAATTGTTATTTATTTTAATCTAATTTTAACCTAATGAATGTTTATTTATTTTAACCAAATTGTTATTTATTTATCTCATTCTATTTATTTATTTATTTATTTTAATGAATGTCTTTTATTTAAGCCTAATTTTCATTTATCTTATTCTATTTTTTATTTATTTTAATCATATTTTTATTTATTTTATTCCATTTTTATTTATTTATTTAATATTTATTATTTAATAATTTTTTACACTTTTACACTATTTTTCCATAAACTTTCCCCCGTCCCCACCAGCACTCCCTTCCAGACCCTGGTTTAGACGACCAGTCGAGCCTGTTGAGCGGAGACGCCCCAGTTGTTGTTTTATTCTCATTTAGACGGTAAATAATGATAGTGTGATGTTGAATTGTTCATTGTGATCAAGCAGCCAGTCGGACCGGAGACAACGAAAGACTTTCTGAATGAACGGATCATGTGTGTGCGTGAGAAAACATGCCGTCTGTCTGTGTGTTTAGTTAAGCGATTCGATTGCGGTTTAAGAAAATGTTTGCGGCTGATGTGTCTGGATCCTGAGGGCAGCTGTACTGACTTTCTTCTGCTATGTTCCTCTTCTAGCCTTGTTTTGAAATGGATGAAGAGCTGCAGTCAAATTCCAAGCTTGATGGCAGAGGAAGTGGCCGGTAACGAACGAAAAGCACTACAAAGGGTTCACAGTTCAAAACATGTCGTCAAACGAAGTCGCTCTGGACGTTCAACTAGCCGCTTTGTGTCATTTTCTCGTAATGTTTTCTTTCCGCTCGGCAGAGGCGCCCGGGAGGCCCAAGACTCAAGGCTTTTTCCTCCAAGGCATGTTGTCATTTCCTGTGCTGCCCTTTCCTCCTTGGCTAACCCAAACAACCCTGGAATGAGGCACGAGGTTGCCACGGTAACAACGTTTAGGCCCCTCAAGGGGGGGATTACGGTCGCCGAGGGCCCTACAGACATTCACGGGACGTTTAGAAAGGTCTGATTGTAGATCGGCAGAAACAGCTTAACTGGGTGAGATTCTTCCAAAATCAACTCATTTGTCCACACCGAAAGCAAAGATGTTTAATATACAAGTTAAAATGAGGTTCAATTGATCTGATGCAATCAATTTTGCACTCAACTTTATCTGTTTGAAAAACAAGCAAAAAAACTCAAGAACAGTAGCCAACCAAAGTGCATGTGAAAATATGAAGTGTTCTAGTTTTAAACTAAAATTAGAAATGTTACCTTGGCAACTATCCGACATAAAATAGTTTTAAATTGATGTATTAAAATTACTTAAAAAAAGATTGAATTAAAAAATATTACAAAAACAACAGCTAATAAAAATGTCAAAAGCACATACTAAAATGTAAACATAAATTAGAACTTATATAAAATAAGTTTGTTAAAGTATTAAAACATGCATAAATAAAAATAAAAATTACAATTCCAAAAAACCAAAGAAAATAAATGACAAAAGCACATAAAATTACTAAACTAAAATTAAAAACATCAAAAGATCACAATTATTATTCAAATAAAATATAAACAAATATTTAAAAAAAATAATAAAAAAATATAGAAATGTAAGCCAACACTAACAGAAACTGCTTTACAATAAGGTCTTATTAGTTAACTTCATTAGTTACCATGAACAACTGTAATTTAAAATATTTGTATTATTATTGCTATTTTTTATTTAAATAGTATTTTATTGCTCACTGTTAACTAATGCATTACCTAAATGAGACCTTATTGTAAAGAAACCCTTTATCTGTCTGTCAGCACAGGAAGTCTGTCTGTCTTATTAAGGTTAACTCTTAATTCAGACTAACCAGGACAAACTCCTGGTGCTCAGACTCTCATCCAATAATCCTTAGAACTTATATAAAATAAGTTTGTTAAAGTATTAAAACATGCATAAATAAAAATAAAAATTACAATTCCAAAAAACCAAAGAAAATAAATGACAAAAGCACATAAAATTACTAAACTAAAATTAAAAACATCAAAAGATCACAATAATTTACAACTGGTTACATTTAAAATTAAATAAAAATTAAATTAAAAAAATTGGCTTGGCCAATATA
>NW_015548202.1:38778-47061 GCF_001515605.1 Sinocyclocheilus anshuiensis | reverse complement strand
CACACACACACACACACACACTCACACACACACACACACACACACACACACACACACACACACACACTCACACACTCATCATTTAAGTTCAAGCATGTTACGTAGCGTCTCTCTGCCGTGAATTCAGAGAGACGCTTTCATTGGGAGTGTGTTTCCTGTGTGCCCGACTTTTCTTCCTCTACCTCAAACTGCCCCTCGTCTCTCTGAGCTCCATTCACTCGTTTCAGCAGGAAAAACACACCTCTGAATGAAAGCAGGACGCAAACGCAGTCAGAAATGTAAATGGAGTCAGGAGGAAGCGTTTGTCCGGGACTGAAGCACTCCATCTTTCATCCCACACACACACAAACAAGAACATAAAACAAATGCGGTGGAGGCCAGGGAAAGGGAGCAGCACACACACACACACTGAATGCAGTACTTTAACATGTGTTTATGTAAAGCTTCCATCATTTAGCTGTTCTTATCTGAAAACCCATCTAAAGACCCTTCACACACACACACACACACACACTCCGCCCAGCGCTGAATTAAACACCATCATAAAAACTCTTTAAAGTCACTGTAATGAGAACCATCTGTACGCAGGAACCCGGCCTAGACCAAACGAATCGCTCTCTCAGGGTCTCTCGTAAACACAATCGCCACTGTTTGCGTGCGTTCAGAGCTCAGGACGGGACGAGCGACCAGGTCTGCTCTACTAAAGGACAACATTCACCCCTGTTTACACTGCAAATCATGAAACCAGTGATGGTATTGTTAACGAAAATTAAACTATTACAAATTGTTTTCGTTAATTGAAATAAAGCTGAAATGAAATATAAATATTTGTAAAAAACGAAATAAAAATTAGAAATGTTGCCTTGGCTGCTAACTGAAATAAGTCAACATGAAATTAGTGATGTTTTTGTTAACTTAAGAATTAAAAATAGTTTTAGCTATTGAAATAAAGTCAAAATAAAATATAAATATTATATGAAAAACCTAAACAAAAATTAGAAATGTTGTCTTGGCTATTTACTGAGATAACATAGGTTTAAGTACTAAAATGACAAAAATGTATATATATATATATATATATATATATATATATACTACTAAAAATGACTAAAAAACATGCATTAATAAAAATGACAAAGGCAAGACATTTTAATTAGAAATGTTGGCTTGGCTATTGATTGAAATAAAGTAAGTTGAATATTAAAATGAAAACTGAAAAAATAAATTATTAATTAAATATAAATATACAAATAAACACAGTAACAAAAATGACAAAAGCGAAATATTAACAAAATACATTAATAAAAATTACAATGCGACATGTTGCCTTGGCAATTAACTGAAATAAATGGAATAAAATATTACAAAAATTTATAAAAAAAGCAAAAACATATAAAGGCACATAACAATTAATAAAACTTAAACTAAACTTAAAAAATAAATGCTAATTCAAAATAATATTAAATAGAACCCAAGTATTAATTTATTTGGTCATTTATTTATTTATAATAGAATAATAATACTACTACTTTTCTGTACTGTGTTTCTGATCAAACAGATTTGATTGATTTAAATTGGTAAAACAATGCCTACATAGCTAGTTAACTATTAGTTAACATCATCCAATAGACTGCATGGCCTTGCAGACATCAGTGGATCAGGAAAGTATGTTTAGATGCACAGGAAGTTACAACATTTTGATGAAAGATTACAAAGACAAATGCCTGTTCTTTGGAATAATGTGCATGATAAGATCAGGAACGTGCATTAAGGATTTCATGTTGACTTTAGCACTCGTTTTTGTGGTGATTGCTAGTTTTAGAAGATGATATAAGAAACACTGTCAGAACAAATCTTTCAGCTCTCTCTCTTCCAGCTCCTCAGCTCTGTTTAGGATTCAACAAATCAGCACAAACGGGTTCAAAGACGGTCTTGAGCTCTTACCTGAGAACCCCATAGGGGCCGAATACGCCGTTCCTCCAGTTTCAGTGGAAGCAGGCACAGAACCTGGAGAATCTGCGGAGAAACAGAGTGACAGCTGTCAATCACAGGGTTAATAGACCCGCCCAGTCCTTAGGACAAAAATCATTCTGGGTCGAATCGTTTGAATCCAGCGGACGTTCATTTCCCTGTCATGCAAAATAAATAAAGCGTTTGTGAGGTTGAAGTCTGCGCCAAGAAAGCTAGCGGAGAGCGGCTGCGCTCTAATAGCAATACACTGTTTAGCAGGATATACTCCATCCCGTCCAAAACAACGAGCCAGTCAGGAAATAGCAGCAGCCTTGAAAACTGTGTACAGCCAATCTTCTAATTGGCGTGCGAGCAGACAGGAAAAACACCCTGTTCATATTAACCCTTTAATAAACGGGGCTGGAATATTGTCTCCATATGTTCGGATCTAACGTCAGTATCCTGGAGTTACCGTAATCAAACAACTGCAGGAGAAAGCGCGTCAGTCATAATGAAAGCTGAACGTCTCCCAACGCAGATCACTTACCGTGGTAATTTATGGTAAAGATAATCATAGATCTGACTCAGAGCAGTTTAGCTGGCACACGGTTTATGCTAACAAAGATAAGGAGTCAGAAACTTTAGGTTTCAAAAGGAACAGGCTAATGCTAATGCTAACTTGGGAGTTAGCATTCTCACAAGGTAGCACTCGCAAGTTTAGCTTTAAACGTTTGCGCTAGGTTTTGCTAAAGGCACTGGATTTGGAGTTAATCAAGAATCATTTGCTAGTAAATAAATGATCCATTCAGTTCAATGTCTTTACATGAACTAGCGCGTCAGGCACAATGAAAACGACTCCAAACGCAGATGACTTAAGAACTAAATAGCTCCATGGTGATTTATGGTTAATATAGTCATAAATCTGATTCATAGCAGTTTAGCTAACACGTGGTTTATGCTAACAAAGGTAAGAAGCCAAAAACTTTAGGTTTCTAAAGGAACAGGCTAATGCTAACTTGAAGTACTTTTCCAAATCCCAAGCTTGGGATTGTGAAAACACCTCAAAAGTTAGCATTAGCCTGTCTTACTATCTTTAACAAGACTTCTCATCGAATTAGCTTTTGCTAAAGGCGCTGCCTGAAGTTGTGGTTAAACATGAATAATTTCCTAGTAAATAGTCTGTTTTGTTCAATGTCTTTACACAAACTAAACTTAGCTAACTGGTTCCCAAAACAGATCAAGAAATAAACAGTTACATAGTGATTTATGGTAAATACAATCATATATCTGATTTGGAGCAGTTTAGCTAATACTTGGTTTATGCTAACAAAGTTAAGACGTGAGAAACTTTAGGGTTAAATAGCTAAAACAACAGGCTAATGCTAATTTGTGAGGTGCTTTTCAAAATCCCAAGTGTCTAACCCTAACATGGGATTTTGCAAAGCACACCACAAGTTAGCATTAGCATTAGCCTGTATTACCATATTTAACATCAAATTAGCTTTTGTGAAGCATTTACTGACTAAATGTAGTATTAAACATGAATCATCTTAATGCCTTTTCATAAACTAGAGTCATGACAAGATTCTAATGTTGTAAATCCCAACATAAATATGAATAATGATCAAATAATAAAGTTCACAAATACACACATAAAGCATAGCAACATCTAATGTCTAATTTGTTTTACCAAACTGGGGTTCACAAACTGCAAGGGGTTCATGAGATAATGAAAAGCTAGTAATTAATTAAATTTAAAATAAATAAATAGGCTAAATGTATTTAAAATAAAAAAAAAATCAATATTAAACACTTACTAAAAAGTTTAAATATTTGATTGGTTTACTTTCATGTAATGTTACCATTCACCAATATCACAAAATTTTGGGAATCGCTTCTCTAGGGAGATTTCCATTGACATCTAAGACATATCATTGATTTACCATGAGTTTCTGGACATGTACCATGGTGACATCCCACCATGTGTAAGGATGATGAGTTTTTAAGTTTAGCATTAAAGGGTATTTCCGAAAATTAGCCAATTTGTGAGCATAAATTGTGAAATGGTGTCACTTTCGGAAGCAACCTTTGGAGTTGGACACATTCCCTGAGCTGTGGTCAGTCTAATAAGACACACGGTCAAACCTGAACCTGACCGCAAAGAGAGAGAGTGAGCGAGAAAAAGATGTGGGATCAAGCAGCAGCTTCAAACAAGTTGTGATTAATTTTCCAAGGGAGCAAAAACAGCTTTGAAACTGTCCGTCTTGGACCATTCAATCCATTACAAGCACAAGTTTCACCCAATAACTACACTGAAACCTTCAGAGATCCAAACGTCTTTAAGACCCAAATCAGACGAGTCTAGTGTGTAAACGGATCCTGTGACGTGGCTAAAATGACAACCACAATCTCCGCCGCGCACAAAAGCATTTGCAAGTAAACCGAACCCTTCTAGAATTTAGCAGAGCTAACGACATTTCACTAGCTCTTGGCGAAACTTTGCTTTCTTTGTCATTATAAGTGTGAATGTTTGCGTCTGAGAGCTTAAAGTGATTGATATGCAAACGCGCTTGCATCAACGGCCGTTTCGTCGCACCTAGACATCAACAACAACGTGTGAATGTGACAGTCGCCCTAAACCACTGTCAAACTGTCTCCCTCGTCCTGACGTTATCAACGAGACACACACTCGAACAAGAGACAAATAACTTCCTCTCAGTGTTCAGCATCACTCTCTCTTTCAGTCTGAGAAAATCGCCCGTCTTCTATTGTTCTCTGTCTCGCGTCCAAGAGCCAAACGCAGCTAATGGAAGTGTGTGTGTGTCCTCCTCACAGGAAATGTCCTCCCCAAACTGTCTTTCCTGTCCTCCACCACAGCGGCTTTTCTCGTTCACATTCTTGCTTTCTCTCAGTCGCTCCGAAACCCCAAACTGATTCATAAAAGAAGAATGACTCAAAGATCGAGAGCCAATGTCAGTCAGCGTAGTGTCGTTCCCACACACACACACACACACACACGTAACTATAAACATTATCGAGACGCACAAATTTGGGCTCACGGAAAGTATTTCGAAACAGGCACTCGTCGGAGCTGGGCTGGATTTCTCAATGCGTAAGTGATACCGCTTAAGTGAGCAGTTTTGGCCGGGATTGAGAAGGATCTTTACGGGGCGATCGGCAGGAAATCTCATCCGGGACGCTGCCAAACACAACACGCTTATCTGAAGCCAATATACAGGACATGCTCAAGAGCCAAACGGCATTATGGGTAGAGAGAAAGCAAATGCTCAGGGGAAAGACGCAAAGCGACACTCCCAAAACCTCAGATTAATTCGGCAGATAAATCAGCTCTCTCAGCTTTTCCTTTATGTGAGCCACGTTTCCGAACTCCTCGCAAACATTCAAACCACTTGCATCATTCGGACCAAACAACATCATAACGTCTATTACACAACGAATCATTACCATATTCATATACTGTGCTATTTATGCATTTACTCCAATTACTAGCACTTAGCATCTTAGAGAAGTGATAGTTAAGTATGGTAATCATTCAGTACTGTGGTAGAAACACTGAAGTATATATGAAATCATGCCACTAAATGATTACTATCTTCATATACCACATTATTATTACCATGGTACAATGTTTAAACAGCATAGCAAACTTACTAAGATTTACAAAACAGTATCATTACATATAGCAGGGTACTAAATGATTACCATATTCATGCACCATGGTATTTATGTGGTTAAAAACACCATGGTATTACCATTGTAGATGTCCAAAACCTTCATTGCATGCAATTTTAAACTTTTTAAAGTCTCCACATTTGCTTAAATTTAAGATGAAGCTTAAACACACCAGGTGGTTTAAGAAAATTGGTGGGATGGTATTTAAGTGGTCAGAATACCATGGTATTACTATAGTAAATGTCCAAAAACTTTCATTGCAAGCTTCTTTTTTGTTTTTTAACTCAAACTAACGATTTTAAAGATTGCACATTGGCTTAAATTTAAGATAAATCTTACACATACCAAGCGGTTTAAGAAAATTGGTGGAATGGTATTTAAATGGTGAGAATACCATGGTATTACCATAGTAAATGTCCAAAAACGTTAACTGCAAGCTATTTTGAAGTAATATTAAACTCTTTGAAGACTCCACATCTGTTTACATGTAAAATTAATTTTAGGGATGGTATTTAAATGGTACAAAAATACCATGGTATTACCATACTAAATGTGCAAAAAAACTTAATTGCAAGCAGTTTTCAATTCAAACTATTTTTTTTAAAGATTCCAAATCTGCTTAAATGTTCAGCTTTTAAGGTGGTTTAAGAAAGATCATTGAGATGGTATTTAAATACTGAGAATACCATGGTATTAACATAGTAAATGTGCAAAAAAAAAAAAAAAAAAAACTTCATTGCAAACGACTCCACATCTGCTTAAATTCATGATGAAACTTCAACTTACCAGGTGGTTTAAGAAAATCGGTGGGATATCTTGAGTACGGGGGTGGGGGGGATTCTGGAGGAGAAAGAGAGAGAGAGAGAGGCTGTGAGTGGAGATGTGGGCTGATGATAAGGCCTGGCATTTTCTGGGAAAAGTGTTTGTGTAGTGCTATCTTGATGACAATTTTAATGTTACTAAATATATATTATTTATTATCTTTTATATTCTTTTTTTCTCTATTCCATTCTATTCTAATATGATCTTCTGCATATAAAAGCCAAAATAATGTTTAGTTGAAACCTTTATTCTGTATTAGATTAGCCAACTAAACACACACACACACACACACACACACACACACACACATACATATATAAAAATGCTGTGTTATTATAGTACTGCATAAGCACTGTATGAAACATTTACAACAGCCATAATAATTTTAGTTCAAATCCCCTACATTCTTTTCTCCTCTATTCGGTTCTTTTTAATTCTATTCCATTCTAAGCTGTAATTAAACGCCACTGTTATGTGCATGTTTTTACAGTCCTATACGAGCACTCTACACTTGATCTTCAGTATAGAAGAGCCAGAATAAGCCTCTATATGCATTTCACCAACTATAATAGCGCGCACGTGAGAGAAATCCCGCAGATTTAGCACACTATTTCTGAAAGCAGCTCTAGATCTGTGAGAGGAGAGACGGTCGTACCGAGCTCGCACAGTCTGCTCATATGATGCGGGTTGCAGCACACGAGATCCGGGTTGATTTTCCCGTAAGATTCACAGCAAGAGAGTCGCTTTAATTCCGAGGAATGCCGGAGGTCCGGCCACCGGAACACCTTGTAGAGCAGCAGCGGCAGCGGGAAGGACTGCTGACCCAGCCTGGCGTCCGCTTTCCCCGGCAGGAGGAGGCAGGGGCTCCGCGCTCCGCCGCGGGACTCCACCGCCTGCAGGAGCACCTCCAGCTGCTTCTCCTTGATCTTCTTCAGGATAGAGTATGTCAGCGCCTTCAGTTCGGCCTCGGTGCCGGGGTTAGGCTTACTGGCGCCCGGTTTCCCGAGGCAGCAGCCCGCGGCGCCGCCGGTGTCCGCGTCTCCGTCGCCCTCCGCGGGCGCACGGCTCCTCCAGAGTCGCCTGACGAGCCCCGATCGTTTGGTCCTGAACATGCGGGACGACAAGAGGGTTCCCCGGCTACAAAACGGCCGCGCGTGGCTGAAAGAGTCAGTAACGGTAATGAAAATCATTTTTCTGAGGATGTGCAGCCGGGTTTTGTTCTCTCACAGAGTGCCGCTTCAGTCTCATGAACAGCTCGCCTGTCTGCTGTTCCTCTCAAACTCTGAACCGTTTCGCGGGGTTTTTAGGGAATGAAGGGGTCACGACCTCTGATCAATGGCGTGCGCCATGAGCAGGGTTACCTTTCTCTCAGCTGTTGCCAAGCAACAGGTGACACAGAGTGCCAGCAGTGACGTCTCCATTAAACAATATCTGATGCAGTAATGATTATGACCTTTTACTAAACACTCGTTATGTGTCTCTCTCTCGGTGTGTGTGTGTGTGTGTGTGTGTGTGTGTGTGTGTGTCTCCGCGTCTCTCATTGGCGCGTCGGAGGTCATGTGATTGTCTAGACACCCTGTCGCTTTAAAAAAAGAAAAAAAGAAAAAAGAACAGGCAGGAAAAAGTGATTGTGTTGCGCAAACATAAAGCAGAGTAACATGTACCATCAGACTGACACATCGGACGCGGAGTTTATAAAGTTACAGCGTAACAGATGGAAATAAAGTGTGTTTGTGCTGGTTGTGTTGTTGTGCTATGAAGTCTCATTTAAGGAAACACACACACACACACACACACACACACACACAAACTCAACAA
>NW_015548202.1:38314-38445 GCF_001515605.1 Sinocyclocheilus anshuiensis | reverse complement strand
CCTGTAGTGACGCAATCAGAGCTGCGTGCCACCCGCCACTGTTACGAATAATGAAAGAATGAATAAAATAAGTGAAATAAACAACTTCAGAGTTACATCATTCCATAATAGCCAGAAAGAAAGACACAGAG
>NW_015548202.1:37725-38167 GCF_001515605.1 Sinocyclocheilus anshuiensis | reverse complement strand
AGAGAGAGAGAGAGAGAGAGAGAGAGAGAGAGAGAGCATCACTATAGGGCACTAGAGAAGATGAGGATAGGCTGCTATTGTTGGTGGATTCCTCATGAAGATCTGCTGCTGTCACACATTCACGACCAAACACCAACACTACTGTCTGTCTATCAATCCACCTCTCTTTAATAATTACATTTTAAATAATTGTTTTATTTAAATATTTTATATGATTTCTAATTAGTTTTTTTTATATTTTGATTTATTTATATTTTAATCATTTTCTCATTAGTTTAACTTATTATATTATATTATTATTATATTCTAAATTAACAAGTACATTTTTTTTTTCTAAATTATTACTGAATCCTTTCAGTCCTTGATTTACTATTTAAATAAATATTTTATTGTTTTCTACTTATTTTTAATTTCCTTAATTTATCATGAATTCTTTTAGCTC
>NW_015548202.1:17188-35924 GCF_001515605.1 Sinocyclocheilus anshuiensis | reverse complement strand
GAGAGAGAGAGCATCACTATAGGGCACTAGAGAAGAAGAGGATAGGCTGCTATTGTTGGTGGATTCCTCATGAAGATCTGCTGCTGTCACACATTCACGACCAAACACCAACACTACTGTCTGTCTATCAATCCACCTCTCTTTAATAATTACATTTTAAATAATTGTTTTATTTAAATATTTTATATGATTTCTAATTAGTTTTTTTTATATTTTGATTTATTTATATTTTAATCATTTTCTCATTAGTTTAACTTATTATATTATATTATTATTATATTCTAAATTAACAAGTACATTTTTTTTTTCTAAATTATTACTGAATCCTTTCAGTCCTTGATTTACTATTTAAATAAATATTTTATTGTTTTCTACTTATTTTTAATTTCCTTAATTTATCATGAATTCTTTTAGCTATGCATGTATGCTTTTATTTATTTTATACATTTATTTAAATTGTAGTCACACAAAAGCCCTGTGTCAGGTATTTTTTAGTTCTGGCAACACTGACTGACCTGTGAGGGAATGACATTCATGACTCCAGGCACAAAACAGCTGTTTATTTATCAAACATGGACTGATAGATCAGCAAGAAACTGCATGAAGCTCAGATGTAGATGATGATATGATGGAGAACAGCTCAGCTCAACTGGATTCGTCCAGCTGATGTGAATTTCAGAGAAGCAGAACAACTGACTGCTAGAAACCCAAACAACAGACCACAGGAAGCTGACCCTATTGATGAGGTCAAAGGTCACGCTGTGAGATCGGAACCAAAGCAGAATAGAGAATGCAGAGTATAAACAAACTGTCTATGTATCTATCTATCTATCTATCTGTCTGTTTTAATTTTTTTTTAGCAATAGTGATCTTTATTTTTTAGTGATAATTCTGAGCGGTTTTAATTTTTTTAGTCATAGTTTTGAATGATTTTTATTTTTCAGAGATAGTTATGAGCATTTTTTAACAATAGTTCTGAGTGATTTTTATTTATATATTTTTTGATAGTTCCGAGCAATTCTTATTTCTTAAACAATAGTTCTGAGTATTTTTTTCAGCGATAGTTCTGAGCAATTCTTATTTTTTGCGATAGCTCTGAGCGATTTTTATTGTTTGCGATAGTTCAGGGTGATTTTTATTTTGTGCGATAGTTCCTAGTAATTTTTATTGTTTGCAATAGCTCTGATCGATTTAAATTTTTTTGTGATCATTCTGAGCAATTTGTATTTTTTGCGATAGCTCTGAGCGATTTAAATTTTTTGTGATCGTTCTGAGCGATTTTAATTTTTTGCGATAGCTCGGAGCGATTTTTATTTTTTGCGATTGTTCGGAGCGATTTTTATTTTTTGCGATAGCTCTGAGCGATTTTTATTTTTTGCGATAGCTCTGAGCGATTTAAATTTTTTGCGTTAGCTCTGAGTGATTTAAATTTTTTGCGTTAGCTCTGAGCGATTTTTATTTTTTGCGATAGCTCGGAGCGATTTTTATTTTTTGCGATCGTTCGGAGCGATTTTTATTTTTTGCGATAGCTCGGAGCGATTTAAATTTTTTGCGATCGTTCGGAGCGATTTTTATTTTTTGCGATAGCTCTGAGCGATTTTTATTTTTTGCGATAGCTCTGAGCGATTAAAATTTTTTGCGTTAGCTCTGAGCGATTTAAATTTTTGCGATAGTTCTGAGCGATTTTTTCTATCTATCTATCTATCTGAACAGGTATGTAAATAGGTATGAAAACTAATAAAAATGACAATCACATAAAATTACTAAACTAAATTAAATTGGCTAAGTTTGAAATCTAAATGAAATCTGAAAATATACAAATAAAAGTTAATTCAAAATAGACTAAATTAATTTTATCAATATTAAATAGCACTGGCAGCTCTGGCTTAGAGCGAATATTCAAACAGCCTCCTAACAGCGCTATCAGTGTAAAAGCCTGTAGCTGTAAATGGCAGCATGTTAAAGACGGGCCTCTCCTCACAATCACTGCAGCACTTTCATGTGTTCAGCCTCTCAGAATGTATGTAATTACCTCATATAATTACCCTGCTGTATAGAAGAACACAAGCTACATTAAACTACGGCTAATGGAGCCGCTATAAGGGCCGACGCGGCCCCTATACCGACAGAAGAGAGATTTAGAGAGCTAGAAGAGGACATTTACTCAACTTGAAAGCCAAACTGATGGAACGAAAGCAGAAGAATCACGTCACTGAGAGGTTTGATGGACTGACATGCAGAAGGAAACACAACAGCAGGGAAGTGCGTGCGGCCGGTGGCGTCTCGTCTAAGTGTTCGGCACAAAGCAGCTCCCTGAATGAATCAAACAGGACAGGAGCCCCAGATGGGACGCCATATGCCCCGCTCTGCCTGCGTCTCTCAATGGATGCCACTGTAATAGCTGGAACTGCTTTATGACCATCAGATGAACTCTAGACCTCACTTCACCAGTCTGATATGACTTTCAGCTGCTCTGAAAACTTTGGGCCGTCTGCTCACTCAAGTGCTCAGAGATCCACACACGCTGGATCAGCTACTGAAGAGAAAACAAAGATAAACCAGAGATCGCACTGATCTGGAACGACTGTTCCATTTGGTCGACAACTATTGCTATGTGGTTACTAAGGTGTTCTGAGCAGTAATGTTATGTGGTTGCTAAGGTGTTCCAGGCGGTTTTTAGAATGTTAGGCATTTGCTAACATGTCAATTTTTTTTTAGCAATAGTTCTGTTTTTTTATTTTATATGAATAGTTCTGAGTGATTTTGATGTTTTTAGCGATAATTCTGAGCAATTTGTTAACGATAATTCTGTTAATTTTTTTTGCGATAGTTCCGAGCAGTTTAATTTTTTAGTGATAGTTCTTAGATATTTTGACTTTTTAGCAATAGTTCTGAGAAATGTTTATTTAATAGATAATTCGGAGTGATTTTTTAGTGATAATTCGGATTTTTATTTTTTGTGATAATTCTGAGCAATTGTAATTTTTTTTTGTGATAATTCGGAGCGATTTTTTGCGATAATTCTGAGAGATTTTAATTTTTTGCGATAATTCTGAGCAAATTTTTTAGCGATAGTTCCGAGCAGTTTAATTTTTAAGTGATAGTTCTTAGATATTTTTATTTTTTAGCAATAGTTCTGAGCAATTTTTGTTTTCTTTAGTGATAGTTCTGAGGGATTTTTGTAGTGTTGCTCTGTGGTTTCTTACTATAATTAAAATCCTCAAGTCTGTGTGATATTCTGCTCTTTAGATATCAGTCAATCTACCTTTAACAGCATTTCTAATGGCAAAATGCCAACAGCATGGCAGTCGTCATGGTGATGCCCCAGTCGTGGAGGAGTGGGTGGGATCCGGAGAATGACCCAGACATGTGACCTGCTGTCTGCTGGGAAATACCCAGACTGACTGACATTTATACACAGTAATGCAGAGTAATGCAGTAGAAAAAAACAAAACAAAAGAGTAACATCACAAATTTATATTTAATTTATTTATGAGGCAGCAGACTGGTCTTATCAATAACTAAAACTATTTAAAAACATTTGTCAATTTAAATTAATATAAAAAATTGAAAATTTTAGACAAACTAAATAAAAATGGTAAAAATGTTGTATAATGTACATATAATGGACCTTGAAAGTTTTTTAGCACTCGCTTAACCTTGAGTTAAGGCCATTTTCAAAGCAGTAATTTACTCATTCTCAATGATAATATTGTTTATATGGAATACCAAAGAGACATTATGAAGAATCTTTGAACAACACACATTCGGCTGCTGTCTGCTGGAAATACAATGCCCACAATCCCACAGTGTTCATTCACCTGAACGACAGAGCCGGGAATAGAGAAGGTGACCTCACAGGTAAGAAGAAAGACACTGCGGCAAAACCTTCACCATCTGCTGCTCGCGCTGAAAGACACACACACACACACACACACGTCTCCAAATAGAGGCTTCAGCTCAATGCTGAACCTTCTGCATTATATGACAACCAGGGTTATTATAGCTGACTAAAAACAAAACCATAAAAAACACTTCTGTTGCTTGAAATAAAATAAATGCTAACTGGAAAAAAATAGACTTATTTTAAGCTAGTTGCCACTAGAAAATAAATATAAAATAACTAAAATAAAAATGGACATTTAAAAAAAAAAAAATCAACAACTCATAAAAATGACAAAACAAAAAATCACTTTAACCAAAATATATCTAAAAAGCACTTTCATTACTTGAAATAAAATAAACATTAACTTAAATAAAATAAAATATACTTATTTAATACACTAAAATAAGAAAAAAAACACTAAACAACTAAGACAAACATAAAAAACAACAACAAAAACCAACTAAAAATAAAAATTCTAATACTAAAATAAGAGTGGTGAAAACATAACAGCAATGAATAGAAAATGACAAATCAAATAAATAACATGAATAAGCATAACTAGGTGTTTACGCAGTTAGCACTAATAATCCTGCAGTTTGTGGAGTTCAGATCCTGAACATCATACAGGTATAATAACGTGGTGAAACGTGAAGCTGTGGCCGTCTCTGATGGAAACTCTCTGTCTGTGAGCTGTAATTACAGTAAACGCCGGCTTCCTGTGCATTCCTGCAGAAGAACGCACAAACGCCGTCAGCTTTTATCTCCTGAACGACTCATTTTAACAGCAACAGCCACTTAGAAAGAAAGGCTCTCATTCATTGAGTGTCATTTCAGTTTTCCAAACACTCACAAACAAGCACTTTTTAACTTGTGATGACTTTTGTTGATGTTGCGCTGACTTTATACCGATGCGTGCAGAAGCAGCATCACAAAAGGTTTCAGTTACTGACGCCGTTGTAGAAACGCTTCATTTCACAGGCGTATTTGACTCCCATGATTCATTTATTCTGTAATGGAAAGCGCTCAACAGTCACTGTCCTCTTTTTCAGCAGAACTGGTTCAGCACGTTCATTTTCTCCAAAGACACTTTAAAATATTCTTCAATAAACAGTTTCGGGCCTTCAAGCAATTACAAGATTCGATATGCACTTTAAAGAACCACAAGAAAGGCCAGAATTAAAGCAGGAGTGTTGCTGTTATTTTATTGGTGATATTTCACACTGCAGAACCAGTCAGAACTAATGCAAACAAAACTCATAAACCAGTTTTATTAGTTCTGTCAGTGAAACCAGAGGAACCTGTGAAAACACTCACCAATTCATTTCCAACAACCTAAACTTGCAAATGTAATTTTCTTGTCATTTTTAAATAGTTGTTCTCATTACTTTTTACATAAATCTGCAAGAATGAATCCAAAACAGGAGGAAAAAATAAACAGATGCTATGCAAAATACAGGGAAACTAATTATACTTTCTAAACATTAAATATGAAATTCAATTTGAATACAAAAAAAGTTCCTATAAGAACCTGCAAAGAAAACTAAACATATTAAGAAAGAACTAAAGCATAAATACGGTCTGTTTGTGCCGCAGTGTAACAGGGATGTAATAAAACCTAAACAGATCAGTAACGGGGGAATATTTACCCTATGCTCACAGGACTCTTATCATCTCTGTACCTAAAAACGAAAACTGAGGGAATAAACAGCAATGCAACGAACGCAGTGTATATTCTCTATACAACAATGTACATGCAAATATCTGAATCTATAATTTACATAAATCATACACTAAACTGCATTTACATGGGAAAGTTGCTTATTTAATTACACAAGTATCTAAATATGTATTATTCTTCTTATTATGCTTGGAAAACCGCTTAAATGCGAGATATTTTCCCAAGTGGCAAAGATGAACAGCAAACGTCAGAAAAGAAATCGACTGATATATATATATATAAAAAACTTTTTGGTTTTTCTTTGTGCAGACGCTCAGGTGTAGATTATATAAGGGCAGTATATGGGTACAATGAACTAAATATAATGACAATAAATAAATTAATTTAAAACAGCAAAGCAAGTTAAAAATAAAACAAGCCAAAAATGGTCAAATATTATTTATTTGTAACTTACTATATATATAGTGATATGTGATGAAGCTGTGCATAATAATCAGCTCATTAAAGGAATAGTTCACACAAAATAAAAATGTGCTCACCCTCAGGTCATCCAAGATGTAGATGAGTTTGTTTCTTCATCAGATTTGGAGAAATGTAGCATTGCATCACTTGCTCACCAGTGGATGCTCTGCAGTGAATGGGTGCCGTCAGAATGAGAGTCCAAACAGCTGATAAAAACATCACAATAATCCACACCACTCCAGTCCATCAGTTGACGTCTTGTGAAGCCAAAAGCTGCATGTTTTTAAGAAACTAAACCATCTTTAAGATGGTTTTAACTTCAAATCGTCACTCTTGGCCAAAATATTAGCGAGTCCATAATCCATAATAACACTTCCTCCAGTGAAAAAGTCCATCTCCTGTTGTCTCTCACATCAAAATCTACCCACAGATTTGTTTAGAGCTGTTTTGAACTGTTTTTGCTTGGAAACGGTGCTTGATCTGTGCAGATTTCTCTCCTGATTCAGACTTTTTGACTAGAGAAAGCAGTATTATGGATAGAGGATTCATATTTTAGCTGGAAGCAACGGTTTGAAGTTAAAATGTCTTAATGATGGATTTGTTTAAGGTTTTGGCTTCTCAAGATGTTAACTGATGGACTGGAGTGTTGTGGATTATTGTGATGTTTTTATCAGCTGTTTGGACTCTCGTTCTGACGGCACCCATTCACTGCTGAGGATCCAGTAGTGTGCAAGTGATGTATTTCTACATTTCTACAAATCTGTTCTGATGAGGAAACAAACTCATTAACATCTTGAATGACCTGAGGTAAGTACATTTTCAACAAATTATCATTTAAATCATTTAAATGCAACCTCATAACTTCTTTAGTTTTTAAATGTTGTGAGTTTTATTTGTTTTTATGTAATTTTATTTAATTGCCATTTATTTTTATTTCATTTTTTAGTAATTTTAGTACTTCAGTTTCAGTTAGTTGCAACATTTCTAGCTTTTCAAGTGTACGTTTTTCATCTAATATTTATTTTATTTTTAGCTGTATTTCAGTTATCAAAAACATCAAATTTTAATTTTAGATAACACTCACAGCTACTGATTTGGAATACTCTAAAGGCAGCAACTTTGCAAGCCACACAAGAGGCTCACTGCGATTTATTAAAAAAATAAAAAAATAAAAAATCACACACAAAATCCCCCTTCTGTGCCAGTCTATAGGCTGTTAATCCTTATAAATGAGTTGATGTCTCTGTTATAAAGACACAAGAAATCAGAACAAGAGAGAAAAGGACTGATTTTAGCGATAAAGAAAAGAGGCGTGATCACAGCTAGGTATAATGAGTGTGAAATGCCACATGTCTGGAGGGAAGCATTTCCTCCTAATCAGAGATGATCAGTGTTGCCGTCAGAATGAGAGTCCAAACAGCTGATAAAAACATCACAATAATCCACACCACTCCAGTCCATCAGTTGACGTCTTGTGAAGCCAAAAGCTGCATGTTTTTAAGAAACTAAACCATCTTTAAGATGGTTTTAACTTCAAATCGTCACTCTTGGCCAAAATATTAGCGAGTCCATAATCCATAATAACACTTCCTCCAGTGAAAAAGTCCATCTCCTGTTGTCTCTCACATCAAAATCTACCCACAGATTTGTTTAGAGCTGTTTTGAACTGTTTTTGCTTGGAAACGGTGCTTGATCTGTGCAGATTTCTCTCCTGATTCAGACTTTTTGACTAGAGAAAGCAGTATTATGGATAGAGGATTCATATTTTAGCTGGAAGCAACGGTTTGAAGTTAAAATGTCTTAATGATGGATTTGTTTAAGGTTTTGGCTTCTCAAGATGTTAACTGATGGACTGGAGTGTTGTGGATTATTGTGATGTTTTTATCAGCTGTTTGGACTCTCATTCTGACGGCACCCATTCACTGCAGAGGATCCATTGCTGAGCAAGTGATGCAATGCTACATTTCTGAAGACACAAACTCATCTACATCTAGAATGACCAGAGGGTGACCACGTTTTCAGCGAACATTCATTTTTGGGTGAACTATTCCTTTAAGAATCATTCCTAATGGGGTCAAAGTATGATTTATGTTGATTAAGAAATCTTTTGGTTTGACTCATTTTCCCCACATGTGACCCACAAACAGAAACAAGCAAACAAACAAGTGATCAAGACAAGACAATCAACCGAAGTGTTTTAGCTACATCAGACCTGTGACTAAAACCCCAAATCGTACCAATCCCAGAATTCAGTGCAGCCAGCGACGGAGCGGATGCTGCAGCCCTTTGAGCGGTGTGATGAGGACAGAAGCTCCGGGGTTGGATATGCGACGCGTGAGCTGTGTGTAGGCACTTACACAGACACACCTGATGAGTCGGGCGTCGCCGTCAGGGTGAGTCCATGCCGAACAGCTCGATGCCCTGAGAGTTCCAGTGCAGACCCACTCCAGAGTTAAAGACCAGAGACCAGACGTACGGGATGAAGAAATCCTCCGGCTGCTCCTCCTCCACATACTTAAACTTCAGCTCCGGAAACTTCTGCAGGAGAAACACACGTCTATAAACTCCTGCTGAACTGTTCAAATCAAGCAATGCATCCAAACACAAACAACAACAAACCGGCCAGCAGGTTGGCCTTTTTATTGTGTTCAGTCAGTGAAAAACCTCTCCAACCTTTAAAACATACAAGATATAATATTTGTCCAGATTCATGCAATGAATGGCCTTCAGGAATAAAGAAAAAAGTCCAAAGAATCATTCACGGTGTTATTTTGGTATTATTTATATACTAGTATAGTATTTATGAATTTTTTAATTGAATTTAACTTTATTTTTATATTTTCCTTTTTCATTTTAGTTTAATTTTTACTGTTTTTTTATATTTTGATTTATCTTTATTTTTATTTCAGTTTAAGTTTATTTTAGTACATTAACTTAAACTTTTTTCTTTTTACTTTAAATTTAAGTTTACATTTTTCCATCTCATATTTATACTTTATTATACTTCATGTTTATTTTAAATAACTAAATTTTGGTTTTGGTAAACTGACTTTTATTTTTATATTTTTCAGTTTTCATTTTAATTTGAGTTTTGAAATTTTTAGTAGTTTTTTAATATTTCGATTCAGCTCTATTTATATTTCAGTTTTAGTAATTTTAGTAAATTAACAAACTTTTTTTTTACTTTAAAGTTTTTAAGTTTCATTTTTTCCATCTCATATTTATATTTCATCTTTATTTTAAATAAAATAATTGTAAATATTTTTAAAAGATTTTTTAGAAGTTTAATTTTTAGTTAACAACACTGATTCAAATGAAGAGCATTGTTAGAAAGTGACAATTAAATTATGCAGTATAGTATTTATTAATATTTTGAATGAGCTTTTATTTCTATATTTTCATTAATTTTAGTTTATGTTTTAGTTATTTTGTTATGTGCTTAATTAGTAATAAAAGTTGAATTCAATTTAAATTGAATTTTTATTTCTATATTTTCATTAATTTTAGGTTATGTTTTAGTTATTTTGTTATGTGCCTAATTAGTAATAAAAACTGAATTCAATTTAAATTGAATTTTTATTTCTATATTTTCATTCATTTTAGTTTATGTTTTAGTTATTTTGTTATGTGCTTAATTAGTAATAAAAACTGAATTCAATTTAAATTGAATTTTATTTTTATATTTTCAGTTTTCATTTGAATTTTAGTTTAAGTTGTCCAGTTGTCCGAACTGATTGCACTATATTTTATGTATAATCGTTTTCTATTCTTAACCGTTTTAAATTAATTTTAAACCTCTTAAATCCATTTTTTAATCATTTTCAAAGTTTTTATATATTTTTTTCTTTTCTTTTATGTAAAGCACTTTGAATTACCATTGTGTATGAAATGTGCTGTATAAATAAACTTGCCTTGCCTTAAGTTTTAAATATTTCTATTTAGCTTTATTTTTATTTTACTTAGTTTTAGAAATGTTAGTACTTCAACTTGAGCTTATTTTATTTTAGTTTAAGTTTTATAGGTTTAATTGTTCATCTAACATATTTTAGTATTTCAACTTATTTTATTGTAGTTTGTTTTTTAGGTAAAATTTTTTTCATCTCATATTTGCATTTCATTTTACTTCATCTTCAATTAATAAAAATGATTTTTAATAGTTTAGTTAACACTAACAACGCTGACTAACATTAAAAGTGACAAGCACAATGCATTTTTTTCTTTCCTGTCTGACATAAATTTCTCACCATCTTGGATACGATTTATATTGCGATCAGTTTTGGTGTAAATGTTCAGTGCATTCCTGCATCGTTTTTAATCAAAATAAAGCATCAATAAGCTTTAACTCTGAATTATTTCACCCTGAAGATCAGAAGATGAGACGGATGAGATGTTCAGAAATATGGCCCTAAAGACACAAAGATCAGCTCTGAGATAAGAGTTTAAAGTCAACATCCAGCATCATTCTCTTACGTAAAATGACTCATTCTGATGAAAGATTATAGATTAAAGGTAAATATTTATACTTTAGAATAACATGCACCGATGCAGTGTTCACCATCAAGTCAATTTTCCTTTCCTGTGGTTTTATTTTGATTGTCACATCAGTGAAGTCTAAAGGTCGAAGTTTCGTTATTCTTTTATATGTAAAAGCAGCACTGAGTGCAAATGAGGAGCGTAAATAAGCATTGATAATGAGCGCTGAACACAGATACGGCGTGTTTGTTATCTGATTTCAGGTGAAGCGCTTGCAGTTTTGACGCAGGTGTAATTCCATCCACCTGTGAGGTAAATACACTTGAGTTTGATTGATTATATGACACACGGGAACACCTCAGACGCTGCTTTTCATGTTTAAATACAAGTCTCTTAACCTCTGGTAAAGCGATACGTGGCGCTAGTATCTGAGACGCTAGCGGACGTCTCCTGTGTGCTAATCAGGTGAGGAGGGTTCGAGTTCCTCTCGCTGACAGCACAACACTGAGCGTCTACATTTACACCGGCCTCACTATTGGATGCATTTTGCCATTCATTCATTTTCCTTTCCATTATTCTCAGCCTTGAGCCAAACAAACAAGCTACGAGATGAATCACAACATTAAACCATTCAACGCAAAGCAACAGTGCATTTGACAAAACAGAAAAAAAAACAGGTTGGCTCGATTGAATCAGTTTGGGTTTTTATGTCATTTTAACATCTAAATAAATAAATAAACAACAAAAATGCCATATTAACTAACAGGCAAGTTAGCAACACTGTTAGCCTGCGACAGTGATTTCTCACTTCAAGATTGTGGGTGATGTTGCACGTAACCAGTCCAGGAATGATGCTATAAAAAGTATTTTTATGCTATTAAACTAACTTGAGGCTTTAACTGAAACATACAGTAAGTATATCATCATTTCACATCTCAGATCATGGTAGTTATCAATTTACATGACAATTTCAGCAAATTTCCCTCAAATTCACATACAATATAAAATATTACTGTGTTGCCCTAATGAAAATCTAATTTAAAAAAAAGTACAAATAAATTGAAAAAATAATTTTGGTAAATAAAATTAAAAAATAATAATAAACTATAATAAACTATAAATGTATGAAAGCAATAAATGAAATCAACAACTTCCAGCTGATGAACGATAAAAAATTGACAGCCAATCAGAATCCATCCTGCTGTAAAGAGCTCGAGAATTTAAAGCAGCAGACGCGCGTGCGCTTAGAATAAACAGACAATATTGTTCGCTGATGTGGACGCTAATATCGTTATCTTTATAGTTATCGTTCTTGGTGTGAATGGGGCTTAACTCAAGAAAATGTCTTTCAAATCACAATCGAATCAGATGCTGGTGAATAAAATCAGGTCCCGCTCCAGAAGCTGACTTTTAGGAAGAGCACTTTCTGAAACAGGAAGCTGTCTGTCTGTGGCTGCGGGTAACGCCGTTCACTCTTGGCTTTATTTGCAGTACCGCAGAAATCCTCCTTAAAGTCATTTCAGAGGGCACGGAGGAAAAGAAGCCCAGAAGACATGAAGGAACTCCTTTCACAGGAACTTTACAGTTCCCCTGGAGCGATTCTGCAAACAAATGCTGTCATTTCCCATCGGTGAAAAAAAAGAGGCTGGTGAAACGTGGCTTTTCAACGGCTGCTGCCATGAGCAGCTCTCTGGAAGTCCTTCGTTGCCACAGAAATGTGAGAGCTTGTGGCAGAGAAAGCTTAGTAAAGGTTTACATTTGTGGAAAAAAAAAATGCAAACTTGACAGCACATGCAAACGTAGCCTTTCATACAAACAAAATAGTGTGTCTAGTGATTTTCTCGCTGATTTACACTGAATGAATATGCACTTTGAGAGTCAAATACAAGGCACTGGCATTGCAAATGAATTTGAATAGGATTAAATTGCAAAGTCATTTATCACAGCTGATAATCAATTCAGAAACAGACACTTTGTGTGCAAATTGATGCCACAGAAAGGACCGTGTTCATCTGATTTACACACTTCTGCATCAAAATCACTTTCCAGTATAAATCTGCAACATGACATCATAAAAGTCTAAATAATACAGACATTTTTTCTTTGATACGTGAATTCTGTTGGCATCATTAAGCATAACATCTAATCCAATCATTCTGAAACATTTCAAGCATGATGATATCAAATACTCATGTATATACATATAAATGTACAAAATACATATATTTATCTTTTTCATTAGTGTTAGTGTCATGACGCACATTTCATAAATTCTCATTGAATTATTTTGAATTTATTTGTAAATTTTTTTTCCCACTTCATTATTATTAGGGCAATACAACAATATAATTACCCTTTATAAAATAACATTTCTGTAATAAACAGATTTGAATACATAATTCATCTAATCTAATATATTTATAAATATAATTACTATAATATTCTAAATATAGAAATATACTCTTTTAGTACATATAATTATATATTATAATTATTTATTTTATATATATATAATTTTTTAAAAATAGTATATATATATATACACATATACATTTTGAGTTCAGATGGCATGCCGGCTATAAATCGGAACCGGTTTTTAGTTTTATTTTGGCCGATCTCTATTCCAGAATTGCACACAAACTGCATTGCAATCATTTCCCAAAATGTAATTTGTGTGGAATTTTTATGAGGTCTGTAAAGAGGAGAAAGTACTGTATCAGGCAGATCAAGCTCACTGTTCGCGATGCTCAAAATATAGGAAGACTAATATGTGGGGGTTTATATGAATGCATCTCTGAGAGGAGCTGACCGTCTTCAGAAATGTTTCAATGGCATTTTCATTTCCTCTTACCGCCATATAATGCATATTAAAGTAGTGTTCATAAGCGCAGCTGCTTTGTTTACAGCGGTAACCAAGGATTTTTTTATCTGCCATCTCTCTCTATCTATAGTCGATCTGCTAATATCTGTCCTGGGCACTCAAATTGAGTGCTCTCTTCAAGACACGCCCCCTAACTGCTGATTGGCTACAAGTGTGTTTCGGGACTCGGCCCGACGGTGTGGTCAAAAGAGTTTTTCAAAAATTGCTTAGTGCACCTTTAATGTAACGTTTCCCATTCCATGACTAGTAAAATAATGGCAATTTACTGTCTGTATAACATTGAGCATGGTTCTTCTCGGAATAGCGCAGCCGTGCTGCATCTTCTTCTTGTTTGACAGGTGTCAGCATTTAGGCACAATACTGCCACCTGGGAGGTCAACCAGCTACTGGCCCTGGAGTAGGCTTGCGTGTCGGGTTATCATAAATGTCCTGTTCATTTTAAATATTGTGGTTATCGCCAATACCGGTATGTCGTCACACCCTAAATGAACCCGATGTCGATATTTCATTATTTGAATATCACGGTTATTGTCAATACCGGTATATCGCGACACATATAAAATATTAAATAGTATATATATATATATATATATATTTACGCATGCATAACTCGTGCAGTGCAATAACGACGTGATTTGCAGCTGTCGCACTTTTCGTAATGTCATTAGGCTATAGCATTTTATTTTAAAAATGGAGAGCTTCCTTGTGCCAAGTAGGCCTGCCCTCTACTAAAGATTTTTCTAGTCAACTAGCCGCACGTTATATTAAATTGATTAATATAATAATCGAAAGTGAAAGCATCCGAAGCCTGGCTTATAACATGGCAAAAGAGGAACTCCCGTTCACAAAATTCAAATCACAAATAATACTACAGATGAAAAAGAACGGGTTGAACGTTAACTACTTTCGTTTCCATATAACTATAAACTACGATAAAAGTTCATCAGCATGCATTGATTAATAGCATTTTGTAGCGCAAAAATAAATAAATAAATAAAGGTGCTCGTGCAACCAACTGAGAAAGTTAATCGCAAAAGAGCGACCAGTGGGAAGAATGAGTCTGGAGCCCTGAATTGCCCAGCTCCCCCGTCAATGATCTAGCACCCCCTCAGCACCTGCGTTCAAAATTATCTGGCGCCGCCCCTGATGTAATACTTCTTGAGATGACCTGCTTTGAGGTGTTCAAAATAATAGCGGTGTGTTTAAAAAAGTGAGTAAAGCTCAAAATCCTTATAATAACTTATTTCAATACACGCAAATGCGTTGGGAACACCGCACATTCTATTCTAAATCAAAACATGAAGAAAAAATTATCAAATTTGTTATTATATCAAAACATGAATAAAAATTTATCAAATGTGTTATTATTTTACAGAAAGTGAAGAAAAAGGAATATTAGGCTGTTCAAAAAAATAGCAGTGTCTGCATTTTTCTTTACAAAGTCAAACATTTACTGTATAAACTGAAAAAATGCTTGAAGATTTAGCTTTCTTGTAAATCACTGAACTAATATTTAGTTGTATAACCACAGTTTCTGAGAACTGCTTCACATCTGTGTTGCATGGAGTCGATCAACTTCTGGCAGGTATTCCAGCCCAGGACGATTGCACTACAGACCACACTTCCTCTGCATTTCTTGATTTCAGAAACAGCATTTTTGATGTCACCCCACAAGTTTTCTATTGGATTAAGGTCTGGAGATTGGGCTCCATAATGTTAATCTTGTTGGTCTGGAACCAAGATGCTGCTCGCTTACTGGTGTGTTTGGGGTCATTGTCTGTCTGTCTATCCATCCATCCATCCATCCATATATATATATATATATATATATGTAAAATAAATATTTTAAATATAATTACATAGTTTTATTAACTGTGGATATTTAGTGCCAGCCACAAGTTGTCTGATATTTGGCACTACCACAAACAAAAGCATGTGTCTACTATTTGCATGTGCTGCCAAGTGCACATTTATTCTTCATACGACCTGCACTACAGCCACAACGTGCATGCAATTCATAAGATTTCACAAGCAAATTAGGACACTTTAAATCAGTCTTAGACGGGAATAAAAGAGTAATCCATGAGCACACCTGCACAATCTGCTTTATTTTCATAATCCGACTTCAGATCTATTGCCCGTCCACGTCACAAAGAAAAACAAAGGTCACTTTCCAACAGCTTCACGCTCTCTGATCCTCTCCGGCGGAATGAGCCACTGAAACCATCACAAGATTAAAAAGCAGCTGAAAACACACACTGCCACTGCATGCGTGCATTACATGGAAATCAAATCCATCACGTTGGCATTAGCAGCATGCAAATGCCACACAACATATACATGTGTATCATCTAATGGTGGTTTTCTAATTAGAATAAGCTATAACGTGCATTTCGAATGATCTTTAACACCTTGCAAACCTTCTAAGATCCCTAAGTGAAGAAAGAAGCCTGGTTGTGGTGTACATCTCAAATATTATAGTGTTAGTATTCAATCAGACAGTCGCAGGTTTTTGAACAGTAGCTACAGGAATCGAGAGCCAACACAAACAGCCCAAACCCAATCCAGCTCGACCAAACGCTTACAATATCCTACATAAAATATGCAGGAAGTGGCTGGCGACGGGCCGCCCCGGCCAAAACCAACAGCTGCAAGATGACTGGTCCATCAACAGTGATCCGACCCAACCCCGATCAACCCAAGCAGAGTCGATCCAAGCCGGAGCTCAGGTGAGCTGCGGGCCAATCGTCAGCAGGTAAGCTGCCCATTGGCGTTAATAATGCATCGGCATCATATCATATTCCCCAGCACTCTCATTGTGCGAGACAGAGGCCGCATTGAAGCGCTTTCATATCTGACTCCACAGAAAGGGCTCAGAAGTTGGCTGGACTCGCTGACTCCGGGTCTGCTGGCTCGGCTACACTGCGGCTCTATTCACGGCCTCTCAAAGTCTGTCTGTTCCTTTCAGACGCCATGCGAGCGCACGGACCCGGCCTGTCACACGTGGGAGCACATGAAGCGACTTGCGTGATGAGGGACTCGAGGTCAAAAGGTCAATGGCTTTCAGGACGGCTGATGGCAGAACACAAGGGACATTTAGTCCATTCTTTATTGTCTTCAAAACTCTACGGGTCAATGTGTCAAGAATACGTCAAGAGCTTGTCTTGGTCATATTTGTCCATAAAATCAAAAGAAAGAATAAAGAAATTGTATAAAGAAAATTGTCTATATTTATAAAATAAACTGCATAGAAATATACATATATACATTAATAAATTAATATAAATTATAGATATTTCATTTAATATATATATATATATATGAATTTATTTAATACACGAGTTTCACAATTTGAGTTGAATTACTGAAATAAATGAACTTTTCCATGACATTCTAATTTATTGAGATGCACCTGTATATACAATTGAACATTATATATAAATATCATATATTAAAATAACAATTATAACAAAATTTAATTGTAACTTGTAGCAACAAAACATCTTCAAAATCACAATCCAATCAAAATAAAGTCCCATTTACATAATTTTCTACTTATTTCCACTCGTTTCTCGCTCAATTATGGCACACTACAGAATTTAAACGTGTTAGATGACCTTCAGACAAATAAAACCTCCATGATCATGAAGTGACTCAAAAGAATCAAAACATTAAAGAGGAAATAAAGTGGTGCTGGGATTCACATGAGTTCCACTGAGGGCAGATGTAAACCCAGAGCTATTTAAACTCTCAGATGTTCTCTGAACTGAAGTCTTGCGTTAAACTCTTCTCTTCTCTGTTCTCAAACACACACACAGACATGCCCCCCCGCGGGGCCCCAGTGTTTCCTGGGAAGAGAAGGGCCAGACAGTGCCCGGGCAGAATTGGCTCATGGTTGGCTGCACTCCAAGGTCGCCAGTCGGCTTGGCCCTGGTTTGCAGCAGTCAGAGCCTCAGAGCAGAGACGTTTCACTACACACACACACACACACAGAGAGAGAGAGAAAACGGACACTAATGATTTTACGTAAGAATGCAAACGCTCATATATTAAACACACACAATCATTCTGTTTGAGCTGAGAGAATGAGAGAGGGTTACTCACTCGTGTCTGATTCAAGACATCTACTGATAAGAATTTCTGCAAAAGTGGATATTACACATCCATAATGGAGTCAAAATGTTGCTCCAAAGGCAAGTTGTTAGATTAGAATGAAATATTGTTTTTTTCCCTTTAAAATAACATGCAATGGTACATTTTGCAAATAAAAATAAAACTAAGTAAATAAATAAAAGACCAGAATCATTTAGACTACTGTTCAAAAGTTTGGGGTCAATAAGATTTTTTGTTGTTGTTGTTTAAAGAAATGAATACTTATATTCATCAAGGATGCATTAAATTGATCAAAAGTGACAGTAAAGACATTTATAATGTTATAAAAGATTTCTATTTCAAATAAATGCTGTTCTTTTGAACTTTCTATTTACCAAATATCCTGAAAAATAAAATGATTGACAAATTCCAGAAAATATGAAGCAGGCTCAATTGTTTTCAACATTGATAATAATCAGAAATGTTTCTTCAGAATGATTTCTGAAGGATCATGTGACACTGAAGACTGGAGTAATGATGCTGAAAATGCAGGTTTGATCTCAGAAATAAATTACATTTGAAAATATATTCATACAGAGAAAATATATTTTAAAATTAAAAATATTTAACTTTTTTTTTTTTATATTTTTGATCAAATAAATGCAGCCTTGGTGAGCAAAAGAGACCTTATTTAAAAAAATCTAACCAATCCCAAACATTTATTATGAAATTAAACCAATTTTAGTTTGATTTAAACCAAAATGACCCTAGAAGCATAGATTGAGAATGTCAAAATAATTTGGCTTTTAACTGCATTAAGAAAGCATCCAAAAAACCTCATTGAGAAAGCAGTCTCTTTCATGACAAGTTAAGTGTCATATCTGAGCGAGTATTTCAAAATGCATCCAAAAGTCTTATGAAAGCATGTCTGAGTGTGTGTTACGCTGATGTGGCCCTCCCTTCACAGGAGCCACGGTGTCTCTGTCTTATCACTGTGCAGCACACACACACCAGAGCACTGGCCAAACAACAAATTCCACCGCCTCTGTCACTCCGTCCACGTCACACACGGCTGTCGCTGTTCCTATTCAACACTGAAGAGGGAGAGAGAAAGAAAACAGCAGAGACAGAAAGAGGTAGAGCTCTGCGCAGACAGGCAGTCTGGCCCTTCACGCTTCCTTTGTGTGTGTGTGGGTGTGTGTGTGAGTGTGAGTGTGAGTGTGAGTGTGTGTGAGTGTGAGTGAGTGTGTGAGTGTGTGAGTGT